>NW_026936391.1:0-71620 GCF_032062105.1 Saccostrea cuccullata
TAGTACTATAAATAAAATGATAAAGGGATTTCATCGAAATTTTCAGGGTTATATGTTATGTGCTATTATAACATCATTATGCAAAGTATATTTATTTTACTGAAAATTGTTATGATTATTGATTTTTTTTTAATTGATTGACATTATCGTGGAAGTTGAAAAGCATGCCACTCACAGTAGCTTAATTTGATAAACTTTATTCAAAAGATACATGTAAGCATTAGCGGGTTCTGTAATTTTTTTTTTCCAATAGCTGCGACAGTTAATTCCAGTAATAACAAACAAAGAAAGGCATTTTATTGTTTATATTTACATGTATATCTGTATATAATCATTTAAAGTAGGATTAAAAAGATTATTGTATTAATGACGCGAACGACTTTATACGTTTCATTGATGGAACAGCCACTGATAAAGAAATCTGTACAGGCGATATGCCTAATGTTGTTCATGCAGTGATTAACGTATTGAGTTTCCTTAAGAAATAAAGGAGAAAATATGCAGTGGATGTAAATATAAAAGATACATGTCGTTGACGATAACCTCGCAGTGGTTAAATTCCCCAGTTTAATTTTGTTTTGAGGATAATGTATGTAGTTTTAATTCTAAAATATTTTGATTATACTCTCAAGAAACATTACATAACAAAAGCAGCATATGTTGGTAGATAATAACAACAATTAACTACTGTATAGCAGGTTAAAATCGCGATCGGAAAAGATCGCGATTTGTTCAATTTTGAGCAAATCGAGATCGTTTGAATTCGCGGAAAAGGTAAAACCATAAATTTCTTAAACAGTACTGGCAAGCATTTTTCTGAAGGTATATATTCTGTGAACTGCTATTTCTCGTCTCTATAGTATATTACGAAAGTCTGTAATGTATATAAACTGTATATCGCGGATATCACACAGAAAAGTAAAGCCTATATATTGTGTCGATTTTGATCCCGATTGAATATTAACAAAACACCGGGCTGATCCTGATTTGAAGTCAAAATAATGCTAGGCATTTTTTTTATCAGAAAAAAATTATAATAAGTAGTAAAAATGTTGAACTTTTAATCATGTAATTGAAATTAATTAATTGTCACTACCCTGTTTACTAAGTAAATGCCTTGATTAAAGTTAATGACTGAGTGATCCGCACGGGTGAAATTAAACAAACATGTTTTATTAAGTAATTACATCGCACCTCTACTAGATGGCAAAAGATAATCGTTAGCTTTAGAAATGAATTAAACAATTAATAAGCTTTAAAAAACAGCAACAAATATACGTGTTTGTAATTGATCCAGACACTCGCATAATTATAAAGACAATCTACATCTAATCACAGAAAATAATAAAATTTCAATTTATCCTTATAAAACATTTTAAGAATTATTTTCTGTATGTTGAATTCGCGGAATTTCTTTTTCCGCGAATATAGCGAAAATTAACTCCGCGAGTTAATTTCCTGCTGTACAGTATTTCAAAGCATAGAAATTTTATTTTTTCAACATTGTCGATTTCATCGGTAACATTTGTACAGAAACTGTTTGACAAATTTACTCTCAGTGAATCCAAGACTGTAGAAAATCATCTAAATTAAATGTTTTTTTTTAATTTTATTTACACTTGGTTACACTCCCGCACATACGAAACTAGTGTATGCTTAATACATCAGTAATTAAACTTCTGAAAAACAACCAATGTAAACAAAAAATTTCTCAATATCATTATTTATAACTAATTTAAGTAGACGAACATTTTCAAACGTAGCATTACATTAATAAAAAATATAGTCCCAAAGAACGGAATCTCATTTGTATGAATCATTGAACCGGAACAAAATGAAAACTTGATCTTTAATAAACTAATCAAGATACACTCACGTACCAAAGTTACAGAAATAGTTATTGTAGGTATTTCTGTTAATTGCTGTTTCTGTATAAAATAGTGTGTATGTTGATTCATTAGAATATGACATCAAGCAAGTAGTAAATAATTAAGGAATGTAATTAAACTAAATGTTTGAAGTCTTGTGGCGAAAATGATTCCCAACTCTGTACCCATTTAATGCATATTAAATATTCATAATAAACCCACTCAAAATTCCTGATAGGAGGAAGAGGATATAAAATATAAGAGCTTTATTTTCTTTCATTTCAGAAAACTTTATGTTTCTATTAACGTCTGTTGCCCCCAGGAATGAACAAAATTCGAAAAAAAAAAATAGTGAGGTTTTAAACTACATCCACAATTATTAAATTTCAAAAATAATTGTAGATACTGCTTTTTAAAAGTTTTGTTTTTCCATGTCGACCCCTTTTTTTATTTTTCCAGATTATTTTTTGGTTGTTGGGGGTTGGAGGGGTTGCTTTTTTGGGCGGTCATCTGTTTACCAGGTAGGTGTAGAATTAAGATAAAGGCAACAAGACTCTTAACATGATCAACCATGTAAGAGTAACATCAAATCAATAAAAAAAAACGCTAATGCATTAATAGATTGAATTTAATGTTTGTGCAATGTTTTCATTTTGTTTTAACGATATTTTGAACAAGATTAATTTAATATTAAAATGCATATTGATAAAATTCCTTTAAAGCTAACAGAGAGTCTATGTAAAGACGAATAATAACTCGAATAGTGAACGGTCGGTCATATTTCAACGACAGTGAAATTTATACTTTCTTCTTCAGTGTTTTGATCGGTGTTGCCGATAGCATCGGTGTTGCCAATCGTGCGTTGATAGGGGTGTATTTGGTATCTCACAAGTTGTTAGTTGTTTCAAGCCAAGCTCTCTGTTTTATTTAAATTGTCAGTGATGGGCAAAAGTTTCCACGAATCGGTCACTAAATTCACCGTAATATTAATAATGGTGTCCCAAGTATTTCGATACTCAAGGGCATACACTGAATACGATGAATTAAAAAAAAAAATCAAGAAAGACAACCGAAAGGTTGATCTTTTGGTTATTTCAGCAACTTCAATTATTGTTAACCAATCTATGGTCAATACAACAAATTTGTTGACAAATATAATCCATTAATAGATCGTATTTTGCATAACGTCTATCATAGAAATTGTAAAGTCTTTGTTTTTATGCTACATTTGACTACGGAATGATCCCTTGATCAAGACATTAGGCTCACGGAGGGTTTTTCCGGTAAACATGGAACGCTTATTCATGCAAGACACTGATCCTATACTTGGATTTTTTCTAGGGTGCATAGTAGGTCCATGTTCACAAATTTATAGAGTTATTTTTGTAGATATTGAAAGATTGATCTTTTTCATTCTATCTTCACATTTTTCATAATAAATCAATAACTGTTTTCTTTTTCATTTAATATGATGTTAAAACAAACTACCTAGTACAGTATCCATTTCGCCGATAGGCTTTTCTGAAAATAAAATTTTTCAGGTTGCAAAATGATCGTTTTGATCTCAAATAAAATAAAAATAAATTACAAATTGGATGTCAAAAATAATCAAGCCAGGACCTTTTTGAATATGGAATATATATAATTATACATGTATGTAATTGAAATTGT
This sequence comes from Saccostrea cuccullata, assembly GCF_032062105.1. NCBI lineage: Eukaryota > Metazoa > Mollusca > Bivalvia > Ostreida > Ostreidae > Saccostrea > Saccostrea cuccullata. Next base: position 3,540 of record NW_026936391.1, read on the forward strand.
AAACACACATGTGATTTTCTCGATTTTTCCTATTGTTTATCAATGATAGTCATGATCTTGATTCAAAATCCTAACAATAAATGTTAAAAAAAAAATCCTCATTTGAATTTTATGAAGGTTTTGTTTATGAAAATAGCAAGGTATTTTTAATACATATTAATCTTAGAAATATATTACTTGAAATAATATTGATACATACGTCTGATAGCAATTCAAAAATTATTTCCCTAAGGTTATGATGAGAACGCCTACAGACAAATATCGTGCAATGTTATTAAAAATAAATAAATACCTGCTGGATAAAATCATCTTAAATTACATGATGTTTTAAAAATATCATATTTCACATATATAGAATACAATATTTTTTTTCAAAATTATTTCCCTAAGTTTTAACATTTATTTACTAAAAGAAATGTAAAAAAGTGATTAAAAGCATTTTTATTTCTTTTAAAAATGTCACATAAAGTTTGACTTCAAATGTAAAACGTTTCTACTAAAAAGTTAAAATTTAATTTTAAAATAAATTAAAGGAGTGCTGGAAAGGATAATTGATTGAATATTGTTTAACAAAAGTTAAATATCAATATCATATCCAATTACTTGCTCATCATATAAAAATTCGAATACACAATTGAATCCCAAAAGACTCATTCAAAGGTTGTTGGTAATAAAAAATTTTAAATAAAATGGCAGTAAACAGGATATTGATTTAGACAACTTTTTTTCAAACGTAAAAGCAAGCAATTCTGTCAATTATCAATGAATTCAATTTGTTTACTTCCATAGGGACAAAACACATAAATAAATAACATGCTCAATTTATTTATCCTGAACTCTTGAAATGTTAAGAATACTTGAATTAATGGCAAATTTTGGAATTTGCTGCCATTTTTTGTAGAATTAAGATTTATGCCAATCAAGTAGTAAATTAATGAATTTTATCACATATTTAGCCCTTTATCCCGTGGATATAACACATTAAGGTCTTCCGTTTCCAACGGAAGACCTTCTACTGATTCTGAAGATTAAGATAATTCTTATTATTCATTTTTTTGTTTTCTTCCTAGACGCCAACTTTGACGCTTCATATCTTTCTCATTCCTGGTCGGATTTTGTTCAAATTTTCAGAGCTTTTAGACTTTCTAAAACCCTTTTAGAATTCTGTTTAAAAATTCGGAACTTACCTTCTATTAATGAGTTATTGCCCTTTGATTGAATTTTTCATACCTCCGATTTCCAGACAAAGGCTCAGAAAAGGTAATAATTGGAGCACAAAACCCTTTGGAATTGAGGAGAGGAAGCATTGAAGTTGTGCACATCGGTTTTTGCTTTTTGATTTTTGCATTAAAAATGGCGCTAGAGAGGGTTCAAAAGTTAGAACGCGGAAAACAGCAGAAAAATCGACATATTTTCCTTTATATCTTTAAAACTAAAAATATTTTGTTAAGACATGTTGAACAAAAGTTGTGCATAATTGCAAGAGATTTCATTCGATACTATAAAAAAGGGGATGGCCCCTAAAATTAGGGATCTTTGGAGCTTGGAAGTTTTTGCTTTATAACTCAAAAACGGTTAATATTTCGATCTGGATCTTACGAGCAAAATTGTTCTTTAACACCTTTTTGATCTGATGAGAATGTTTATTTGTTCGAATATACCGGGGTCATTGCATAATACGCAGTTGAAAGCAGGTCAGGTAAACATTTAACGTTTTTATTCGGCAAGTAAATCTGACCTCTTCATGTGTATAACTTGCTGTAAGTAATATTCCCTACGGTATTTTATGTTGATTTTCTTCAAAATAAGGTTTTAAACGTGTTTTATGATTAACTATTACATTATTTATTAGGGTCTTCCGCTTCCTTCGGAAGACCCTACTGTTATTCTATTGTTTCTTATTATTCTTTTTTTTTTCCCGCTCGACTTTTGACAGGCGATTTCTCAAAGACCTTTGGACTGATCGTTATGAAACTTTCAGGATAGATAGCTTGTAGTTAAACCTATTTAAACCTGTTTTCAGTTTTTTTTATGCATGCCTTTATTTGTGAGTTATTGCCCTTTAATTGAAAATTTTGATGTCTCGTTTCCACTGAAAATCTCAAAAATGACATAAGATATTTACACGAAAGTTGGAGAACTTGTAGCCAATACATTGTAGATGTGCACAACGATAAAATTATATAGCTGATTTCTTAAAGTTTGGAAGCTATAAAACGGCAAATTTTAGTAATTTTTTTTCTTTGAATTTTTGCTACTTTTTGTGTAATAACTTTTAAACCGAGAATAATTTGGTAAGAAATATATCACAAAAGTTGTGGGTAATTACGAGAGCTTTCATATTTAATTAACGAAAAGGGGCTGGCCCCTATAATTAGGGGTTAATAGCTCATACACGCTTTTTTCTGATAGCTAAAAATATTGGTATATTATGAAAAAGTTTGACTGAAATGGTTTCGAACTTATAAAATCTTGTCATTTGATATAAAAAGAAATAAACTTCAAGCTATATTTAATTGTTTTTTTTATAAAACAAGTACATGTATGTGAGAAACCTTTCAGGAACAAGTTGTCTACTATAGCCAGCCAAGCCTTTACTGCATACATGTGCACATTTTTAGTTGATGCATCTAAAAGATATAGTTTTGATTCGGTGTTTCTTTGTTTTCTTTTTATTCAAATAATTTTAAAATGTGATGATGTACACAACAATAATTAGTACCTAGTTTAGAGGATTTTTTCGCGCTTGTTTGTAAACAACGCGCGGCATTGTGGGAAATAGGAAGGTACTAAAGACGCGATGTACTAAACACTGATTTGACCTGATTCAAATTTGTCTGTAAATGTTCCAAACAATTGAATTTTTGTATAGCATATGCCTCGAAGTCATAAAGTCTGTACATAAGTAATTTAAAATACTCAATATTACCATTTAATCAAAAATTAAAACGTCAGGTAAATATCAGGTCTCTAGTATATCCCGTTTTTAGTGTGCCCCTTCGAGTCGACGTCGGACACATGTTTGCCATGGTTTACAAACTGAAAATAGAATGATTTGTCAAGTTGAACATTTTCTCACAAAGAATCCGTTTGTAGACATGTACACTCATTTAATCTGCAGCTACGAAGTACTTTGTCACTTCTCTGGAACATTATTCTAAGCAGAATTATGCCGATTCATATATTCTAAGAATCTTGTGTGAATTGTTTACGAGGAAATTCTGACTGTCACATTAACAAGGATGAACACTCTTGACTCTGCTTCGGATTCCCCAGTGATAATTGTATCATGTGATGAAAGAGCTGACGGCGACATTTTAATGTATGATTGGCTTGGACCATTGGAATGAAGGTTAGAATATTTTTATTACTTAAAATTTACACTACTGATTACATGACAGTGACATACATTGATGTTATTAGAAATACACAGACACACCGATATATTATCTGTTTTACAGTTCAGACGCTCTCTGTTTACCTTGTAAATCCCCACAGCTTTATATTTTATTTTTAGCTCACCTCGACGAAGTTGAGATGTATACCCCAGGCGTCGGCGTCGGCGTTAGCAGGTTAAAGTTTTAGGAGCAAGTCCATTCCCAAGTAACTATAAGCCCTACCTGAACCAAACTTGCATGGATGATGCATCTAGGGATGTACACTACCAGACTTGCTTCAGATGCTCGATCTGACCTACATTTTCTAGATGAGTGACAAGGTTAAAGTTTTTGGAGCAGGTCCATTCCCAAGTAACTATAAGCCCTACCTGAACCAAACTTGCATGGATGATGCATCTAGGGATGTACACTACCAGACTTGCTTTGGATGCTGGATCTGACCTACATTTTCTAGATGAGTGACCAGGTTAAAGTTTTTGGAGCAGGTCCATTCCCAAGTACTACATGTATAAGCCCTACCAGGACCAAATTTGCATGGATGATGCATCTAGAGATGTACACTACAAGACTTGCTTCGGATGCTGGATCTGACCTAAATTTTCCAGACGAGTGACCAGGTTAAAGTTTTTGGAGCAGGTCTATTCCCAAGGAACTATAAGCCCTACCTGGACCAAACTTGCATGGATAATGCATCTAGGAAGGGACACTACGAAACTTGCTTCGGATGCTGGATCTGACCTACATTTTCCAGATGAGTGACCAGGTTAAAGTTTTTGGAGAAGGTCAATTCCACAGGAACTAAAAGCCCTATTTGGACCAAACTTGCATGGATGATGCATCTAGGTATGGACACTACCAGACTTTTCGGATTCTGGATCTGACCTACATTTTCATTCCCAAGTAACTATAAGCCCTACCTGAACCAAACTTGCATGGATGATGTATCTAGGGATGTACACTAAAAGACTAGCTCTGGATGCTGGATCTGACCTACATTTTCATTCCCAAGTAACTATAAGCCCTATTTGGACCAAACTTGCAAGGATGATGCATCTAAGGATGAATAAGCACTACCAGACTTGCTACGGATGCTGTATCTAATGTACATTTTCATTCCCAAGTAACTATAAGCCTCTACCTGAACCAAACTTGCATTGATGATGTATCTAGGGATGGACACTACCAGACTTGCTTCGGATGCTGGATCTGACCTACATTTTCATTCCCAAGTAACTGTAAGCCCTAGCTAAACCAAACTTGCATGGATGATGCACCTACATGTAAGGATGGACACTACCAAACTTGCTTCGGATGCTGGATCTGACCTTTATTTTCAAGAGACCAGGTTAAAGTTTTGGGAACAGATCAGTCGGAATGAACTTGAAGTCCTTGATATCTGCAGTATTAACAGTTATGAATATTTGTTAACAATATACATGTTTTTCACACTACATGCATAGAAATGTGTTTATGCCATCTAAGGGGTTAAACACAACTTGCAAGAATATTGTTGTTGGGATGAATACTAAATATTAGGAAAATATTATGTGAGATTTGCATTACGTAAACTGATAACATTCGTCGAGGTGAGCTTCGTAATCTTTGATTACCTATGTTTTTTAAATTTGAGGATGTAATTTCAACAGTCCTACTATCTATCATAGTGATCATACTCTATAATTCAAACTGCACTTAATGTTACAAAATATATTCAACTAATTATATATTGACAGTGTGACTGTAAGGGTGAGGGCAGATACTTATTTAGTTTTAATTTAGATTGTGCTTGTCAAGCCGCATTTGACATTTGGTGCATCCATGCTTAGTGTTCACACTGAGAGTTTATTCAAATGTTTAATTCGAATGAATTCACTGCTCGTTAAATTACTTCCCATTAGCTCCATGTGAACATGAGTAAGGATAGCTAATTCAAATTAAATAGAAATGAATTTTGAATGTAGCTTAAACATGTTAAAGAAGCTATGGGTCCAAAGTATACTGCGGAAAAATTGTGTGGAGCAATGTGCAAGTCACAATCTTCTTTTGCCAAGGTCTTATCATAAGAGCTCGCATTATGGGCAGGGATTTGTGCTGCTGTCTGGACTTGCTATAAATAGATGTTTTCAAAAAGTCTTAATTATTTAATATCATACTTTACTGACAAAAAAGGACAAATATTGCTCAGTTAAATTGCAAAAGAAATTTGTTTAAAAAAATTGTAATAATAGAAAGTTTGCTTTTTTGTTTGATAAGACTGCTGTAATGGTTTTATGTTTGTTTAATTGCCTTAATCATACATTTTTCAGTCATTTCATGGTGCCACCACTTGGGATGGTATTAGTTGCAAATATAGACTTGTACTCAGCACTTATTGCCTTTAAGAAGTATGAGATCCATTTTGTGCTAACACCTACCGTGACACAGAATCTTGGTTTATGCAGTCTCATAGGAGTAACCTGTCTAAAGCATTTAGCAATGGGATTGGAACCTGCGACGTAAGGTTCAGCTTCTTATTGATACTTTGATTTATAATATTATTTGACAATTTCACTCATTCACATACTTAGAGATGTTGATATATATTGTTGAATAGCATCAATTTAGACCTTTACTTAGCTAAGTAAACATGTACTGTGAGGTTTTTAAGGTCTCATTCATTTTATATGCCAGATGCATGTTAAGGAACATTACTGCATAAATGTTTTTGTCTTAAATTTGAAGCTCTTTACTAATATAGAGATATGTTAGTGTTAAACCTCTTCAAATTAGGATAGACCTTTACTTTAAACTCAGCAATGTGAGTGTGTTGTGTGAACTTGTGTTAGCGAGACAGTGTGTTGTATGAATTTGTGTTAGCAAGGCAGTGTGTTTTGTGAACTTAATTGTGTAAGCCTGACAGTAGCTTGACGATGTGTTGTGTAAACTCGTGTTAGCGGGACAGCGTGTTGTGTGAAATCGTGTATAAAGTGTAAGTGTGACAGTGTGTTGTGTAAACTCGTGTTAGCTAGACAGAGTGTTGATTGAACTCGTATTAGCGAGACTTCGTGTTGTTTAAACTTGTGTTAGTGAGACTGCGTGTTGTGTAAACTCGTGTTAGCGAGACTGCGTGTTGTGTAAACTCATGTTAGCGAGACAGCGTGTTGTGTGAACTCTTATTAACGAGACAGCATGTTGTGTGAATTCATGTTAGCGTGACAGTGTGTTGTGTGAACTTGTTATCCTGAAAATTTGTCGTGTGAACTGGTGTTAGAGAGATAGTGTGTTGTGTGAACTCGTGTTAGCGAGATTGCATATTGTGTGAACTCGTGTTAGCCAGACTGTGTGTTATGTGAACTCGTGTTAGGGATATTGCATGTTTTTTGAATTGGTGTTAGCGTGACAGTGTGTTGTGTGAACTCGTGTTAGCCTGACAGTGTGTTGTGTGAAATGGTATTAGGATGACAGTGTGTTGTGTGAAATGGTATTAGGATGACAGTGTGTTATCGCAACAGCGTTTGGTGCGAACTTGTGTTAGTGAATAGTGAGACAGCCTGTTTTGTGAATTCGTGTTAGCGTGACAGTGTGTTGTGTGAACTCGTGTTAGCCTGACAGTGTGTTGTGTGAAATGGTATTAGAATGACAGTGTGTTGTGTGAAATGGTATTAGGATGACAGTGTGTTATCGCAACAGCATTTGGTGCGAACTTGTGTTAGTGAATAGTGAGACAGCCTGTTTTGTGACTTTGTGTTAGCGTGACAGTGTATTGTGTAAACTCGTGTAAGCGTGACAGTGTATTGTGTAAACTCGTGTTAGTGAGACTGCGTGTTGTGTAAACTCATGTTAGCGTGACAGTGTGTTGTGTGAATTCATCTAAGCGTGACAGTGTGTTGCATGTACTTGTGTTAGCTAGACAGTGTATTGTATGAACTCGTATTAGCGAGACTGCGTGTTGTGTAAAACTTGTGTTAGCAAGACAGCGTGTTGTGTGAACTTGTGTTAGCGAGACAGCGTGTTTGTGAATTTGTGTTAGCATGATAGTGTGTTGTGTGAACTCGTGTTAGCCTGATATTTTGTTGTGTGAAATTGTATTAGCGTGACAGTGTGTTGTGTGTTAGTGTGACAGCGTGTGGTGCGAACTTGTGTTAGTGCGAAAGTGTTTTTCAGTGTTGTGATGGCGAGCTGTGTGATAGCCTAATGGCGTCTTTTGTGTCGGTAAGATGGCACGCTTTTATGAAAGTGCTATTGAGCTTTAGCAAGTGGCCCTATCTGGACACGCCTTATTATAATTGATCAGTTCTCAGATATACAGTGAATTACCGGTATTATTGTCACCATGAAATCAGCATTTACAGTTGCAATTACCTAGTTAGTAATCATAAGATATTGGTTTGCCAGTTTTAAAATTATGGTGTTCCAATGATGTGAAGTTGCAGTGTGTTAGCATGTTAATTTCAACAGACTGCCACTCTAATGCAGCTTTAAACAACACGCTGCTGTGTTTACACAAAACAAAATATCATGCAAACACAACTCTAAACAATCTGTTGAGTGTTAGCTTCACTGCATGTTGGATTCAGTGTGCTGGCATATTATCACTGACGTACATGCTAGCACATTGTCACCTCGTGCTAGTATGTTGTCATAAATACTCTAGCACATTATCCTAAACCCACTAGTGCATGATTACTTTGCACTTGTATGTTGTCTTATTAGGGGATAGCATAAATGACTGCCTTAATTGGTGTAAACTTCTTTTAATTGATGAAAGAGTACATTAAAATTTACAAATTATACACAGAAAATGTGACAATATCTTATCTCTCAATTTGATAATCTAATTTATAATCTCATGAATTGCACTTTTTATTAGTAAAAGAATTATAAATTAAAAAATTTCAATTTCTTTTGGATAGGTGTGACTCATCTGAATACTGAATTTTGATACCAAGCATGACCATGATTTGCCAGAAGATCATCTGTTTGGATGTGACATGGAATAAACAGCATAGTGAAAATAAGTCAAGTTTTGGTTTGTGAAGACAATTTTAAAACACACTGTGTATTATTTTTAAATTTTGATTTGACAACATAAATCCACAAATATGAACATATCAATTGCTCTCAGTTTTTCAAGTGAAATAGTTTTTGTAACAGAAATACATGTACCAGTAATTACATTGGAATAAATGTTATTTTTAAATATAATAATATTTTGTTTGTGTAGCATGTTGACCTCTTTATTAAGGTCTTCCCTTTCAAAGTTTAGACTTACTTATTCTAATGATTAAGATAGATCCTCTGTCTTCAGCAGGAATATAAGATCTTGTAATACATGTATGTGTATTTTTTACAGTATAATGTAAAAAAAAATTGTTATTTTGGCACATACAACTAATTAAAGGCATAAACATGTGTATGATTCCAAGGAATTCAGTACATAGGGCATGTACATGTAGTTTTCTAAAACAAGATTGAAGAGATGTCCAGTCGCATTTCAATGTCAACTCCAAAACTGTGCCTGTTGCATACTTATTAGCCCATCTGAGCTAAAGGAACCAGTAAATTTTTTAAAAACATAATTTTATCCATTATCATCATTGTCTAAAATTTCACAATATCATTTTCCAGAACCAAAGTGAAACTTGGCACAGAGCATCCTTAGTGTAGGGGATTCAAATTGTTCTTATGCAGGGCAATACCTTCGAAGAGATTTGTTTCTTTAATGCTCTAAATGTATTATATTTAGCTTGTACAATATTTGGTGGAAATTGACTTTTGAATAAGTTAGCGTAGATATTCTTATTTATGTTTATGTACAAGACTTTTAGCTTTGTACTTGATTTAGTGATTGCTGCATTCCGCCAAAGTCGCTAAAAAAGAATACACAGCTATATGTAATATGTTCACAATTATATACCTTTCAGAGAATTTTACACTCCTATTGAGGTACCACCAGTTGCTAGTGGAAAGCTTCAAATTCGAAACATACACAACACATTTCTGTGCGTTTATTATAAAAGTATTGTTCTACTTACTGATTGCAACTAATGAAGATTGTTCATCATTATTGTAAATACATTTGGATTTTTTGAATTATTATATAATTTGTTTATTTTATTTACCTATTTATATTGTATATTAAATGATTTTAAAGCCATTTTTAAGATGGTAATGTAGCAAAACACTTATGTTTCTGTAGTATGACACGTTTCACAAACATAATTGCAACAAACATGATATATCCGATATCAAAAGTCATAATATTGGAAGTTAAACTGTTGTGGATACGATTTCAAGATTGCTGTTAGAGAGAGTACCCTTTAGACCTCATGCTCACACCAAATTAAAGAATTCAAGTAAGGGTTTTTGAGACAAATCGAAAAAGAGAATGTTAGCAAAGTTGACAATCTAGACAGAAACATTTAATCTTTTGCTTATCGCTAGGAAGGAAGACCCACTCGTTGCTTTGCAACGAGCTTTGCTCTAGTTACAACTAATTTTTCTATTTTTCTTTATTTAATTAGTTTTATAGTGAACATGTTTTTAAAAGCGGAAGATATGAAATCTATATTTCTACGTTTATCATTGTAACAAACTATATAATTAATCTTAAACTTTCTGCATCGAATAATTCACGATCATTAGTTGTATACATTTTATGATCCCCATGCAGTTATGTAACACAAGCCGAGAATCCCACGCTGCCGATCGCGGTCACCAGTGTACCAGCCACCTGTGGACATAAACAAAGCAAGTGCTTGTGATTGTATTAGACCATTGTGTACAAAGACCTAGAAAACTGTGTTTTTAATTACATCGCGATTCAATAAGATTAATTCGTCCATCTTTTATACTTAATCGTAATTCCAAACACTGGTGCATAAAATCATTTTGACTTGTGTTCGCTTTCTTTGGCCTGTTCGCGCAAAATAAAAAAAAAAATTCTCTATTCTGTGTTAATATATTTTATTGAGCATTGGCGTCGGAAGCAAATTGAAAGTGGGGGGGGGGGCTAAGTGTAATAGAAATTTTTTTTTACCTTCCAAAAAAACCTGACAAGCAAAAAAAAAAAAAAAAAAAAAAGAAAGAAAAAGGAACTATTCCCCAAAGGCGAAAATCCTATTTCGGGGGGGGGGGGGGGGGGGGGTATGTTTCAAACTTTAGTACCAAAATTTTTTTATAAACAACAAAAACACCCATTTCTAACCTATACTGCTAGGTTTCTGTCGAAAGTGGGGGGGGGGGGGGGGGCTAAACCTACGAAACAACGTTCAATGTCTTTACTACGTATATATTTGGAAAAAAAAGTGGGGGGGGGGGGGGGGGCTAAGCCCCCTCTACACCACCCCCCGGTTCCGACGCCTATGTTGAGAAGGGGCAAATAATTATAAATAGTGATGGATAGTGATAGGTAATATTGTATATGTGCTACGTTTCCTTTTCACCATCAATCTTTTGTTTCTCCATTTACCGGGATATCATATTTTTAAAGATTGAATAAACATTGACAATAAAAAAAAATACTGTATAATATACTTTTATTCACGTATTTGTAATATAGCAAACAGTTTATATCCAGCTTTGTCGCTTTGTGTCTAAAGTTGTGTTGCCCGGTCCTCGTTTACAAGCACGTGGTTGCAGAGAACAGTGGGCATATGTGAAAATCCATTGTGTACTCCGATAGTTACAAATGGAAAATTGGGTTTGAAATCATGTAGTTTCTTTCATATCATTTAATTTCACTCTATCTCAGCTTGTTTAAAATCAATCGTAATCGCTTGTACATTTATTCATTGCTAGTTTTATGTATTTTGATAGCCGAATAAACACTAGCTGGGTTTGCAATATTTTTTTTTCCCTGTTTTTATCGAGGTGGATATTGTTTTATGAGTCTTAAACTTACATGCACGCGTGCATGGTAGTTGTAATTGGAGGTGACGTTTCTAATTCACGGGAAAACATCCAACATTAAATTAAGCACTTTTGAGTATGCAGTTATTTCCTACTAAACTTAAAATGTTATTGTACAAAATAATATAAACAGTGCGACATTTAACTCCGGACACGACATTTGTCCGGACTTTCGCCAACCACTTTTCCAAAGATATGTGGAAACCATTTATGTCATCTGATGGGATTTTTCAAAACTTAACACATGAACCAAACTTTACACCTGATTATCTTATAGGTAAAAAGATATTACACCTGAAATCAAGAAATCCCATGGGATAATGGTGGGATTTTTTCTCCTAACCAATATCCCACCATTATTCTGTGGGAGAAAAAGTTATTCTGTGGGATTTTTTGTCCCATAGAAGTTTGAAAATCCCATAAATGCTTTATAATGGGACAAAATCTCCCATATATTTGTATACAGAAAATAATCTTCCATCTCTTTATAAATGTGGGATTTATCCCATATTTATTTCAAAATAGAAAAAAATTCTCCCATGGGATTAAGAAACAACAGTTTTAAACCAAATAAATAAAATATTGAACAGTTTAACTACCATTAATTATTTATTTTCATTCAAGTTACTGTGTTTCCTACACCATTTTTTTTTTATTTCTTAAAATTAACCAATTTTGGGGGCAGTGGGGTAATGTTTTATTTTTCAAATGATTAAAGATTTTACATAAAATAGCACTAAAAATCAAAAGAGGTTTATCTCTATAACTTTCAGTTTTTTTAAAACTAAAAAGACAATTTCCTTGTATGTAGATTACCTTCTTTTATTCCTTGTATGTAAATTTTGAATGAGAAAAAAATGCAATTAAAAGAAACAACAAATCTTTTTTGTTTATTTTCCTCCTAATCATTAAGGTTAATTTATTGCGTAAGTGTCATTTGTCAAGCTTTACAATAAGATCAGATCCATATATGTTGTTAGATCTTTGCCTGTTTGCTGCACTAAACTGATGGGTTTCCAATTAAAAAATCACATGAAATTGGGGCGTGTCATTCACTCTGAGAGTCTCAAAGAGTTTTAAAACTTATTCAGATGAACAAACTGCAATAATTTACCTATTTTTTACTCTAAATTTTCTTTGTATGATCCTGATCATGCCTTGTTTTTGTTCCAATGACAGCTGGAAATTATTTTACACATAACGAACCCGATCTGACAAATGAACAAGAAATAATGTTGAAAAAAAATCAACCGTCTTCATTATGCACATTTACTGGTAGTTTGCATTAAAATATTTAACAATTTTACCTTTTCACTAATTTCAAAACTTTTTACCTACACCTTAATTAGAAACATATCAATAATTTTTGACAGTTCATTGAACCCGTTCAAAAATAAACATGATGAAAGGGCATGGATCCAGAAATTGCGGTGGTACTCTACTCAGTGTTTCTTATCATCCAGTTGAAGACAAGTTTTCCTTAGTTCTGTTACTTCTTTAATAAAAGTACTCTGCTGATCTTTTACTTATTATTTTTGGTACATAAAATAACTATATGCACCATTGACATGGATTCAACTGATAAGTCACATTAGGCCATTGCAAGTTTCTTCTCTGTTAAACATCTGCATGCACCTTGATTTTGGACATCCCATAACACATAAAATAAGAGATTCAGGCCACAGTTAGTTAAAGCTCACTGTTAATAGCAGCACGGATGCAAATATAGCAGAATGATATTGGGTATTAAACTTTTACTTCAGCAATCTACGTGTAATTTAAAAAAGATGTTAAACCCGCACGCATACTCGCTAAACTAACTTTAGTGACTATGTGAGCAGATCTAACATCTAATTTTAACTAGATTGGTACTTCAGTGGCTTAAATTTATTCAACTTCTTTCAGGAATTCAATTTTCTTGTCATAAATGCATACTGTCAATTATTATGCTTCCTGTCAGTTTGTCTCTAAGACATAACCCATATACCCTACTATTCTTGCATTATGTTCTTAGGATTTAAATACACTGTAGCATAAACATACTATGCCGAAATAGTGCTCGACTATGGGTGCCACTGCACATGTAGCTCTCCCGTCTGTCAATATATATTATTTCGGAGAGCTACAGTTCTGCAGTACTTAACACTTCAGATGAAAAATTGACATTCAAAATAATTCTTTTAAAATAGTTTCTTGTAACCCCCCCCCCCCCCTTTCAGTCAAATACTATTCTCTAAAACTATCTGCACATTATACATAAAGCATGGAAAGTTCAAAATTAAAGAAAAAGATTATGACGCACGTTGCACATGGTGACATTATAATAGGGATGCATAATATTAATATTAGTGTAGTATTTTGCATGTACTATATGCCTACATGTATTATAGTAGTCAGGGTTTGACACATTGACATAGTGCACTCGCCTCCGGCTTGTGCACCATGTGTCAAACCCTGACTACATTTTCTTTTTAATGAAATATAGTTAATTAACAATATAGGCTTAAAATCTTTTCATTCAATTCATGGAATACTGGGGGTGAATGAAACATTAAGTCTTATTTGGTCATTAGACTTATACTTTAACATCTAAACTAATCTTTGTTGTAATATTTGAGTTTATAGTATGATATCATCATAATTGTTTTAAATGGGTAGGGGTGTTTTCAAACATTCAAAAATAAATCAATATAGATTAAAAAAACTTTTTACTACTAATTTGAAAATTGTCTCAAAATCGCCAACACAGGTAAAGTTTGACATCTGGGTATTTCACTGTGTATTAAACCACTTCCTGTGTATAGAAATTAGGTGACAGATGGCCACAGGTAGACTGATAGCCCCCAAGGCATTCACACCTGTACAAAATAAGCCCCTCCTTCACCTGGAATTTACCACCCAGTAAAAAATCTCTGCCTTTAGGCATAGTGCATGCAAAATAAAACACTTAGTCTATTAAATAAATATGCACACTTCATGAGTTCCCTAGTTCATTTAATAAAGGTACACATCCCTTCATTTTAGATTTTAAGGAAATATGCAAGGTACCTTACCTACTGATAATTTTTCAAGAAATTCTAAATTTAATTTTATAATACATGTACCATATTACATATTTTTAGACAAAAAATCAGCATACATTTCCAGGGATTTTGAAAAGATATTAAAGTTTGAAAATTTTTGCATTATTCAAAGAAAAATGTGCAAAAATTACAAAACATAAATTCCAGATTTTTTTTTCATCAAAACTGTTTTAGAGGAGATTTACAAATCCTTATATAGACAATAAAAATATTGCACACAGGTCCTTCCTTTAGTGGAACTCTTCAACTCCAGGGAAGAACCCAATAAAGTGCAAACTACATTGCGCATGACCTTAAATGCCTGTTTATCAATTATGTAAGAGGAAAATAGATTAAAGAACTTGTTCTAATTAAAATAATGAAAAAAATCCTTATTTACGCCTAAGTTTAATTTTTAATTAAGAAATTTGACAGATGAATAAAAAGAGTAATATACAATACTTATTAAACTAATTCTCTAACTTAGTTCCATTCATTAGATATTCAATATTCAAGTCAACACTCTTTACATGAATGAATTATCAACAGTTTTGTCCTTAAAGTTTTCAATGGATCCACAGATCATGAGATGATGTCTCCTTTTATGTGTATATGTATATATCTGTGTATACTGAAAAAAAGAAAGTTGCTGTGTGATGAAAAGGATAATAAAGAAGTCTCTGATGAGACTGTAGCTCTACTGGTCTGTATGCATAACAAAGAAAAAGAAGCACTTGGATTTGAAACTTTGCAACAGACAGCATTAAATAGAATTATGTATCTAAGTGTAGTCTACTTGTGTACCATATTACATTGAAATCATACCAAAATTGTAGGTGGAGTAGCGTTTTAAAGGAATTTTTATACAGAAATTTCTATTTTTAGTAACCATGGCAGCACCGTTCATTAAAATAAAAAAAAACAAAAATACACTATGTACCTTAGTGCAGTCTACTTGTGTGCCAAGTTATATTGAAATCAGAATAAAACAGAGGAGTAGTGTTTTGAAAAATTACAGACAGATGGACAGCTAGACAGACAACTAGACGCCACGGACAGACAACGGATGGACAGCTAGATGGACAGACAAAGGGACACCTTCCTATCTCATAAGCTCTTCTGGTCTCTGACCAGTAGAGCTAAAACAAGAGGCCCATGGGCCACATCGCTCACCTGAGAAGCTTTGACCATGCAATTCTTAACCATGGGTCTTAATTTGGACAATTTAATTCCCTATTGTAGCCCCGCCCAACTCCCAGGAGTCATGATTTTAAATAATTTAGAATCTACACTACCCCAGGATGCTTCCACATAAGTTTAAGCTTTTCTGGCCCAGTAGTTCTCTTGAAGAAGATTTTTAAAGACTTTTCCTATATATTTCTATGTAAAACTTTGATTCCCTATTGTGGCCCCGCCCAACCCCTAGGGGTCATGATTTGAACAATTTAGAATCTACACTACCCCACTACCCCATGATGCTTCCACATAAGTTTCAGCTTTTCTGGCCCAGTGGTTCTCTTGAAGAAGATTTTTAAAGACTTTTCCTATATATTTCTATGTAAAACTTTGATTCCCTATTGTGGCACCGACAACCCCCAGAGGTCATAATTTGAACAATTTAGAATCTACACTACCCCAGGATGCTTCCACATAAGTGTCAAGTTTTCTGGCCCAGTGGTTCTTGAGAAGATTTTTTAATGACCCCACCCTATTTTTGTCTTTCTTAATTATCTCCCCTTGTGAGAGAACCTGGCCCTTCATTTTAACAATTTAAATTCCCCTTCACCCAAGGATGCTTTGTACCAAGTTTGGTTAAAATTGTCCCATTGGTTCTTAAGAGGAAGTCGAAAATGTGAAAAGTTGACAGACGGACAAAATGTGATCAGAAAAGCTCACTTGAACCTTCGGCTCAGGTGAGCTAAAAATTATCAAATTTGATTTTTTTCAATATTTAAGAAATAAAACTGCAGAATTCGATTGTAAATGGTTGGTTGCATATTAATTATTCAAAGTAGTTTTTGTTGTATGGTTTGAAAAATTCTATTACATTGTATTCCTTAATTCTTTCTATTCTCATAAAGAATTACCTTTGCATTTCTTGTATTTACAAGGGGGACAAATCTTCAAGGTACATGTACACTATGTCAGTATATATATATCTTCATTTTTTGTTAAAGGAAAAAATAGAATAAATCATACAATATCAATTACATGTATAATAACAAAGCATGGATTAAATTTTCACCAAATTTAGAAAATGAATTGAACATGTTGAGTATCAAACTATCAATCGATCACTCAAATTTCTCAATCCAGCCAAAATGACTGGTGACACTAAAATTCACCCTAAAGAGGTTGAAGTATAAAAATATTAATTATTTTCATCTCTAAATATACCATAAATGAAACTTTGTGCATGCTCTGCATACATTTACCAGTATCTGTACTATTATAATAGTAGTTTTGTGCCCTTGAGAATTTTTCATGATGTCAGATGATGCCATATTTCCATGTCTGTTTTTATACGCCTGTCTTAAGACGGGACGTATTATGTTATGTACATGCATATAGGCTTCATGTTCGTCCGTCCATCTGTCCATTCATGTCCGGCTCATAAATTGAATACTATTAGGCCTAGGATTGTCAACTAATACTTCTTGGGTAGACGGTGTGACACGCACAAAAAGTAGGTTGCTCTGACCTTTAATAAAGATGATATGGCCAAATATGGAAAAATCCTGTCCAGCCTATTTCAAGGTCACTGTGACCTCATAGTTGCTTGTATTAATTAAGAGTTCTTGATGGCCATATTCCAGATAAAGATCTTTCAATTGATTTAATGTAATTAAAAGAAATTAATGTTTTAGTGAATGATTAAAACTAAATTAGTATTGTATAATATAATTAAAGCTAATTATACAATGTGTTCATTGAAAAAAAAAAATTACATTTCAATTTTTATTTATATATATTTGCAACAAATTTCAGTCATGTCTCACTTAGAATTTTATAGTCTAAAGAATATGATTGATTTTTTATTTTTTTATTAGCCTGTAGCATTTCCATTATTTCACAAAATATTCAATAAACAATTTAAAGCTGCATATAGATATTTGTTAAGCTCTAACACAATTTAAAATTATATGATGTATTATTAGTTATAATTAATCCCTACACTGTAAGTCTCTTAGAGATGTATATGTACAATATTTTCAACATGATAAGAAATGGAAATTAGATCATTGAAATCTGTGTCAATCTGTTAATCAAGGTTATCTGATTTTCTTTCACTCTAACCAATTTAATGATTATTGAACAATATTTGACGGACATATCATGCTGTGGCAGGGCACTTTATTTTTCTCTGTGGTAACTCTTTGAAAGTTAGGAGAGTTGATTTCCTGATAATTCTACGGGAATGTAAATTAGGCAGGTCAATAGGTCAGGAGCTAAGAAGGCAAATCTCATGTGCACCCATCTCTGTCTGACGCTTAGGAGGCCTAATATGCATGTAATTCTTGTGCGGCTACCTTTGTGTTTGAAGTCAGTGGGCGATGACTATTGAAATTGGCATGGGAGTCCTTGTGTAATTTAAATCTATGCTACATTAACAATTCAGGTTATACTGCAACATTCACGAAAAAGTGAACTTTATTTCTTAAACATCCAATTCCCTATCAATTCTAATAAAAAATCATTATTATTAGTAATAAAGCTAGAATGTTTTTTATTTCATTTCAAAGTAATAAAAATATTTTTACAAATAAATATGTAAAATAAAAAAGTCTTAGCATTTGTGCCTTTTAATATTTACTTAGACATAAGGATCAACATGCACACAGATGTATAATTTTCAGAGATTGAAAAAAAAAAAAAACATTTTAATAATTGATTATATCAATAATCATGTGGGTACATGTCTTATGTAAACTTCAGAGGATCAGCAAATTTTCTAACAGAGATTAAGTAATTTGATATTTGGATACTTCCAAACAATATAAGTATGAGTTTTTGGGTGATTAGTTATGTCCATCATGACATGTAATAATCATTAATTAAAAAATAGTATATCCCATTTGGGCGATTGGTCCCAACCTGTTGACAGCCAAAAAAAAAAAACAAATAGGGGAAGAAAAAAAGGAAATAGTACTTGCAACACACGCAATGTTTGTTAATCCCTATAGTACACTACAGTAGAAGAATACTTTTAACCTGTCTGAGAGAAGATAATAATTAATTTTCTAATCAGTAATGCTGATGACTGTAATCAACAATGATCAAGATACTTATAAACTGTAACTTGCAAATTACAGACAAAGTTAGACATGACAATATATTTCTAAGTACAATCACCAGCTTGTGTACACATTCAAGTCATTGAGAATATTCGAACGAACGAGTACTACAACGTTATTTTATAATTGTCATTGAGGAAATTCGAACGAAAGGATAATATTCGGATGTGTATAATTTTCTGACGATTATTTACTTTGTTAACTTGTATAATGTACTACTGAATATCCCCATCGACTAGACTGCTAGCTTTGCAAACACTTTACAGTGACAGAAATTCATAACATCTGAAGACACTGTAAGTCTGTTTATAAAATCAGAGGAAACGCCAACGGGATGATCTTATACTAGATCTTTAGTCCAAAAAAAATCTATGATCCATGTAGTAACATGTTTTTAATGAAATAAATAACAAATTCAATAATTCTAAATCTACTTACAAAAATAGAGCAGGTCTTTGTCAACATCATGTGGAAATTCCAATATCCTCATAATCTCTTGTCGTAGCTATTCCACCTAAAAATTAAATAGAAAACATTGGTAATATAATGATCATCAATAGGTCCTAAAGTGCAGAACTTAGTTATAAATAGGAAGAATTTCATTGATTGTCCTTCACATTGTTATTGAAATTACTTCTAATAACCTCTACCTCAAGTGGAAGTTGGCTCCAAAGGGCAGTAACTCAATCTCATTATTGAAGGAGTAATTCTTATAATGAAAGATAACTCTTACTTCATACCTTCTATAGTCTATTTCTCAAAATGTAGTAAATAATCTTCAGCTCTGATCTCTCTCTCTTAACTGAAACTCACAGTCATTCATCCAGTCTTTATAATCCCAGTACACAACCTAAAATATCGTTTGTTTAGAGATTATAAACCTGTTCTTATCAGCTCCTTAGTTTATTAAACAATTATACAATGTAAAATATAATTCATAGATGTTCTTATTTATAGCCATAAATAAGTAATTAAATATATATAAAATTTAGAAGTATGGCTGATACAGTTATAAATATTTTAAGTTAAATAGATATTACATACATTTCAAATGAACATTTAGGCAATACACCTTACACCAAAAACATTAACATAAACAATGTATGAACATTTTAAAACATGCACAAGACATAAACATACTTCCATTAATAATTACAATAGACAGTTATGAATGCATCATATAAGAAAGAAGACAGATCGACTGATGTATGTTCAAATTGTTGAAATAGTAAATTGAAAGAAAATGAAATATTGTGACTTTTTACTACTTGAAAGAATTCAATAATATCCATTTTTACGATTCTAATGAATTATTTTACATTCAACCTTTTCAGCCGTTGAAATTTTTTGACTTATTTCCACAATTCCTAGTATTTTTGATAATGAAAGCAAAGACTTTACTTTAATAAATGAGTAATATGCTTCTCTTGTTAGACAATTATGGATATTTTCTTAAATTCTGAATTGACTTATAAAAGTTCCCTTTTTTAAGTCATCTGTGTACGTATATATACTTCAGTCTTCTATCTTTTTTGTGTGTTATATTGTGCATTGTGTGTGAACATTTTATTATCATCAGCTTCTTTTCTGGGACTGCTGAACCAGTGACAACCAATTTTGGTATATAGCATCTGTGGGTAAAGGGAAACAAACAGTCAAACATTGTGAATTTCATGCCCACCCCCGCAGCCTATGGGACGGGAGCAAAACCATCAGAATTAATGCAATCTTTAAATAATCTTCTTCTTTATGCTTGGACAACAGTCACACTTTTGGCACTAATGTAATAATTACAGAGCCCTTTAGCAAAATTAAGTTCTAAATTGACAGGGATTCTGGAGGAAGAGAGGAGATTTAGCTAGTAATCATACAATAAAAATGCATTATTACTTGGAAAATCTTCTTCTTTGCCCATGAGTTGTCTTTTACATATTTACTTTTATACCGGTAGATCCTTTACATTGTTGTATTGTACTGTTTTATTATTCAGCTGATCACTATGGCCATTTGACATCTTGTAAATTTATTTAAAGGATATGCTTTAAAAAATTGTTATTAAATGCCATGCAATTTTGTGAAACAGTGTAAAATTATCATTATTGAAGATAAAATAATTGTATGCAAAATTTCTTTCCCTACCAAGTCATTTGCCTGCAAACTGGACAAATATTAGACTTGGGATCTGTATATCTTGGTGTGTTTCCTCAGGCCCAGCAGTCTCTTATAGATTGATCTCTGATTTTTTTCAACCAAACTTTGGCAATTAATGTTCCTGGATGAATTCCATCGGCCAAAAGGGAAAAGTTAGTAAATTTCCTGAGTTTTGATGTTTTCTTTGTTCCTGATTTTGTTTTGGAGGTTTTGTGTAGATCTACAGAAAATGCTGGTGAATGGGTTTTAAGATTGGAGTTGATTTCTTTTATTTTGTTGTTTAATTTAAAAAAGTTGTTCTTCTAGTTCCTTATCTTGTTCTTCAAAAATTTGTGGGTTTGGGTGTCCTTTCTTTATATTCCATGCTTTTATTGAGTAAGGTGGTACTTCTAAGATGGTGACTTTGGAGCAGGGATATTTATTCATAATTTTAATTATCTCATAAAATTTTGTTTGAATATTTTCTACGACTTCATTTTTATTTTGGTTCAGACTAATGTACTTATTGTTTCTACTGGTCAAATTGCAGGTACCTAACCAGACATAAAGCCACACATTTCCATATTTCCCGATTTTGTTATCTAGGTTTCTTTTGAGCCACTCAGTACTTTCCTCAATCTTCGCGCCACTTTTAGAAAACCAAATAATGTCACACTTAGTCGTTATTGCTCTTTCGAGCCATTTTCCCTTACTATCAGAGAGGACAACAGGCTGGTATATTTTTTTTCCAGATGGTTCTGGTGCGGGAAGGTTTAAAAATTTCAAAAGTTTTGACTCAGTCATGATGTAGTTGTCAGAGGAAGGTAGAAAGCAAGATGGTAGATGACGTCACGGAAGGATTATATATATGTGCACAAAATTGATTGTTAAATGAATTTTTACCATAAATGCTGTGCAAAATGAAACACAAACAAAACAAAAATGAAGATTGACACACACAAAAAACAAAGAAAATAAACTAAATATAAAAGATGAAGAAAATTGAACTAAAAATAAAAGACGAAGACATTGAACGAAAGAAAATAAAAAATATGAAATAAAAATATGATACGTATATAAAAGCAGTTAATGCTTTCTTGACAAAACATGTGTTTACCTTCTATGGAAATTTCAGTCACTCTGTAATTTCACAATGTGTCACTGTAATTTCTAAACTCCTAAAATTAGAAAAAAATATTTATAATAGCGAGCGCAGCGAGGCGGCGCGAAGCGCCGCTCGCGTAGCGAGCAATAGAACTCCTAAAATTAGAAAGAAATATTTATAATAACTTTAATTCAGAAGTCCATTGTCCAATTGCCTTCTATACATCCATATGTATGTAAAAATACATGTTCTTGTGATTAGTCGAAAAAGAAATAGACTATATCAAGGCAGGTAATTCGATTTAAAGAAACATTCTGTGTTGACCAATCTTCCTACTCTTTAAAAAATACGTGGGAAAATGTGCAATGCTACAGAAAATATTTTACAGTTCAATAAAGATTAATAGCATGAAAAAATTCATTTAAAATGTTTACATCTGTGATATTTCTTCATGATGCCAAGGAATCAAAGAAAATACCAACGCAGCGACCTTCTCGTGCAAATATAATTTACCTGTTCTTCATCGATTTAAAATAAATGAACTGGTTTTAACATCTTTTTGACAAAGCACAAACTATATCCAATCACAAAAATACCTTACACATCACTGTCATCAACAACAAAGTCCATTAAATACTACTTACCACGATTTAACTATAAGATCCAATATCCTTCCACAAATCGCATGCAGTAATGGCTACCTAGTGCTTCCGGTTGTTACTATTTTAAAATCAAAATGGCGTCAATTGGAATAGCTACTTGTCGCCGTTTTTTTTTATTTTCCTTGGTTGGCATTGGGTAATTCTAGGGATATTATTAAAAATGCATCCTTCTGCACAGAATTTTTAAGAAGTGAATCCATAGATAGAATATTGCTGCTTCTTTTTATTTACTGGTTTATCTTTTTTTTAATTTAGACAATACACAGTTAACGAGCAAAAAAAAAAAAGAAATGAAATAAATTATCAGGCCTATTTTTTCAGATTTTTCTTGTTGTAAACACTACCATGGGTAATACCCATGGTAGTATTTACAACAACAAAAATTTAAATAATGGTATTTAAAATATCCAATACCAAAAATATTAACATTTTAATATAATCGGACATCGATCATAATCATTGAGAACATGATAAGAAGGAGAAGAGTAGTGGTGGGGGGGGGGGGTAGTCTCTGTGTATCTCTAAAATAAAATGTTTCCCTTGCCGAAATGAAGAAAACTTTATTTGCATGGTCAGCGTTTGAAAGTCCAGTCAGCAGTACATAGCCTCAATAAAGCCCCGTCTTCTTTTTCTTCACGGCATTTTGATATATTGTTAACCTTCTACATGTATGATGTTCAAAATCGTATCATTCACCAAATATCCTTCATGTGATAATCAATAGCGAGTAACCTATAAAATTTTATCTCTTCAAATCCCTTTTTTGTGAAACGTAGAATGAAAAATTAAAAGCTATTATACGAGTATTCATTTTACTTTCATAAACATGATTCAAGTTTATATTTTCAATTTTTTTGACAAAAGTTGGTATTATCTGTCCTTAAGGGGGGGGGGGGGATATATACAATTTTATATTTATTGTTTGCTATCAATTATGAATGGCGTAAAAATGTTGGATTTAATTTTTAAATTGAAAATAAAAAAAAAAAGTTATGACTTAATCAATCCGGAGGTTTGGTAAAGCATGGAGTTTGTTTTCATGAGATTCAGTTGTTAATTCGACTCTCTGAGTGTTAATATCCCCTGTGTATGTTTTGTTAGTTCCAAGCAAATTGTGACAGTTTTGCTACCCGGGGAAAACAAAAGACTCTTAATTGCCTCTAGGTATATACATACATGTATCATACCCTATCGAGATCTGGGGTGAAGATATTGGATTCTTGGATGTTAGCAAGGGAAGGGGGGGGGGTTAGGTTTAACAGCAGACTTAAGTTGCTTTATTAGTATTCAAACATTTACTGCAAAATTAGGAAAAAACAGGTTATACTACAGAAGTTGATAATTGTTTCTGTGAAATAAAACTCAGATGACAAATACATTTAAAAAAAAAATCACATTGAGCTTATCTTAGGATCGACAACCCCGTCCAAAAATATAGTTCCGTCCAAAGCTAAAGCGTTTAGAAGTCAACAGAGTCAATATCTCGAAGTGGGGTCTTGTGAAGCGTTTATGAGTATGTCCTATTTTTGTTTTTATCGATAATATAAAAATGTATCATTTATAAAATTTAATAGCTTGAACTTTAGCTAAAAGAATATATATGCCCGATCTGGGACACTAATCATAATACGACACTCTCTACAGAGTTATGTCCCTTTCTAGTACATAAGTTATAGATTTAAAATACTTATGGTCTTTATGTTTACCTGATTTATTTTTTCATCTAAACAATAATAGCCAGTGTAACTTTTAATTTAAGAAACTTTGGACGAAAAAGAATTTTTTTGAAAGTTTTATTGAGAAAAATCACAATTTATAGATCATTGATTTAAATAATAGTAAATAATCGAAGAGGTATTCTTAGAACTGTTAGTATATAAAGAAATTAATGTGTACTTTATATTGTATATCATCAATGTACATGTTTTAATGTTATCCTAGAGATCACATGTTGCTCATCCACGAACGATTTATATGTGAAATTGAAGAAATAAATGGAATGAAAACAAAATCGTTAAAGATATTCCAAATGTAAGTTCTGTGTGAAAAGTATGTACACAACTACTTAACATTCCTACCAATAATATTGTATTCAAAGTGTACAAACAGTACATTTCACATAGATGCAGAACTTGTGAAATAAACTAAAAAAGGGAAACTTGCACTGTTGTTTAATATCAAGCATCTCAGTTTTTTTTTATAAATATGTATTGAAATCTTACGAAATAGTTCAAACTTAGCACTGCACATCAACACAAAATATAGAATAAGAGCAATAGCATGTACTTTCTAAATGTAAAATGATAAATTGTAAGAGGACTGAAATTTCCATAGGGAGAATCTATCATCATGTTAATTACTCTGTCAATCGGACTGATGTGTTCTTTTGAATGAGCATAACTTTTTTATTTCTCTATGAAATTTTGCCAGTTTGGTATTATTTTGCTCGCAATGGCATGTACTTTTTAAATGTAAATTGATAAATTGTAAGAGGACTGAAATTTTCATAGGGAGAATCCATCATCATGTTAAACTCTGTCAATCAGACTGGTGTGTTCTCTTGAATGTGCATAACTTTTTTATTCCTCAATGAAATTTTGCCAATTTGGTACTATTTAGCTTGCAATAGCATGTACTTCCTAAATGTAAAATGATAATCTGTAAGTGGACTGAAATTTTCATAGGGAGAATCCATCATCATGTAATACTCTGTCAATCGGACTGGTGTGCATGTCACATTACTCCGATAATTGTACTTAAGTCTGGTGTGTTCTCTTGAATGAGCATAACTTTTTTATTTCTCAATGAAATTTTGCCAATTTAGTATCATTTTGCTTGCAATAGCATGTATTTTCTTAATGCAAAATGATAAATTGAAAGAGTTCTGAAATTTTCATAGGGAGAATCCATCATAATGTTATACTCTGTCAATCGGACTGGTGTGTTCTCTTGAATGAGCATAACTTTTTTTATTTCTCTATGAAATTTTGCCAGTTTGGTATTATTTTTCTCGCAATAGCATGTACTTTTTAAATGTAAAATGATAAATTGTAAAAGGACTGAAATTTTCATAAGGAGAATCCATCATCATGTCATATTACTCTGATAATTGTACTTATGTCTGGTGTGTTCTCTTGGAAGAGCATAGCTTTTTTATTTCTCAATGAAATTTTGCCAATTTGATATTATTTTGCTTGCAAATAGCATGTATTTTCTAAATGTAAAATGATGAATTGTAAGAGGACTGAAATTTCCATAGGGAGAATCCATCATCAATGATCATGCCAAATTTCTCTGTTAATCGTACTGCTGTGTTCTCTTGAATGGTCATAACTTTTTTATTCCTCAATGAAATTTTGCCAATTTGGTATTATTTTGCTTGCAATAGCATGTACTTTCTAAATATTAAATGATAAATGGAAAGAGTTATGACTGAAATTTTCAAAGGGAAAAATTAAAGAGATAAAAACAATTTTGATTCTCCTGTAGGATAATATATTCTATAAAACATTATGATAGAGAACTTTTAATCCTATTTGTGACAATTATGGAACTTCTTGTCCCATTTCACAACTTATGGGATAAAAAATCCCATGTAAGGTTAAAAATGGGAATTTTGATTCTATAGGAGAAAAAATCCCACAGAACTCATTTTTCTCCCACAGAATAATGGTGGGATATTGGTTAGGAGAGAAAATCCCACCATAATCCCATGGGATTTCTTGATTTCAGGTGTAATATCTTTTAAACTGGAAGATATTCAGGTGTAAGGGTTAGTCCATGTTGTGCGATTAAAAAAATCCCACCGGATGACATAAATTTTTTCTATGTATCTTTGGAAAAGTGGTTGGCGAAAGTCCGGACAAATGTCGTGTCCGGAGTTAAATGTCGCACTGTTTATACTTTTTCGTTGAATATACAGAATTTCTCAACATTGCAAGATTTTACATGCTTGTACATGTACAGCCAATGTAAGTATAAATATACATATATGCACTTTTGCATAGAAGATAACGGCCAAAATACATCCAGAGTTTCAGAATACGATTTTTAAAAAATTGAAAATTTGTTAATGCTACTTATCATTAACCAGTATCTCAACAATAAAATATCAATTTAAATTCTTTCCCAAACGTCCTCCTTCCGGTCAGTCATTGTTAATGTTGGTGACATCAAATGTAGATACTAGGGTGTCAGTAAATAGTTTCACCTTAATTATCTTCATCGTCCTCGGTGTTTTCATCATTAGAAATAAATTGCTTGAGGACGTCTTGTTTTCTCTTCTTACATTCGTAACGCTTATGAACAAGCTTTTAAACAAAGCACACGGCATTTTATAAAAAAGAAAAACGAGAAGAAGAAAAAAAAACGTGTTAATTTAGATGAAAAACACAATCGCATTAATTTGTATTTGAACAATCCACATACGGTTTTTTTCCTTCTCCCATGCATTTCGACTATACGGAAAAAAGGCTCAGCAAATCCTTTGGTAATATTAAAAGACAGGTGTTGTACCTTCAAAAGACACTTTATCCAAACAGTTATTACACAGAATACCAAATATATCACGGTGTCCCTAAAAGAATTATTCAAATA
Organism: Saccostrea cuccullata; assembly: GCF_032062105.1. Classification (NCBI taxonomy): domain Eukaryota; kingdom Metazoa; phylum Mollusca; class Bivalvia; order Ostreida; family Ostreidae; genus Saccostrea; species Saccostrea cuccullata. The sequence goes on from NW_026936391.1 coordinate 30,678, forward strand.
TTTCAATAAATTCTAATTTAGTTCAAAGAAAGCCACGCAGTTGTATACAAACATTCCAAAAATAATCTTTCATGTTTCATGGACCGACACGTGGTTAAATTTCCTCTCATCACTATAAGTAATACCCCCCCCTTTTAACATGTTTAAAATGAATACAATCTCTTCCTTCTGAGCCGAGAATGTAAGTTGGGTTGATATGTTTTTGTACATGCGTATATACATATTGTAGGTTAAGGCTAGTGTTGAATTCCGAAAGAAAGTCACAACCTATTTTTTTTTATGTAAACCAATAATCATACACGACATTTCTATGCCCCGCCATGAATAAGGCTTGGGATATAGTGTAACGTGAAACGCGGCCGAGCTTGGGTGTGTGGTGTGATATGTCTTGTATCACCGAGGCGTTACACTCAGGTTCGTTAACCTGTTAACTCAGGTTTTTTTTCACCAAATAAAATTACAATCAAATATATACAAATACAATAAAATAATATAATGGATCTCTTCTTGATTGGACAACCACTAGCTGTGGTCAACGGGTGTCTCCTGCAAGAAAATTTCTTCTTATCCTGCCGCTACGATAGGACTGCCTCTTGGCACTTCCCCCACCTTTATCAGTGGTATGCCACCTCTCTCTCTATAACCAACCAACTGCCTTATTCAGGTCTTATGTTATGGTTATTGTAAAATCTCAGCTTTGTACCCTCCGCAACTGTATGTCTTATTCAGGTCTTACTTCAATGAATAAGACGACACTCAGCTGATATCTGTAGCTAACACTGTCTCCAGAGAGGTATCAAAACACTCTAATGTAATGTCTTTTTGTTTAGAGCAGTCTCCGTATAATGGCAGTCTCATACTACTTGTATGATCGTAAAATTAATATTTTTTAGTGTTTAAGACTTTAAACAAAAACGTAGGTCTAAAGTTTATACGAAACTAAACGATGAAAAATCAACTTCCGTTTCAATAGTGTTTGTCATGTCGGACGTCTTCCATCCTGCCGTATCTCCTTCCGTCACACTTTGCCTTTAGCTAAGTTTAAAGCTCATTTTCAAACAAACTATCCAAGATATTTTAATCAAACTTCATGTACAGTATAGCTGCAGATCTGTAGCTCTCAAAAAAAAGGGAGACCGGAGAGTTGTACAGAGCCACCCATTGAAAAAACCGGTCCTACTAAACAGAGTACGCTAGTACGATAGAGTACTTTAGAGTTAGCTAGTAATAACTGTATATTTATAGCGCAAAACGTTTTTGAAATATTTCTACAAACTGAAAGCCTTTTATTGCCTGACGTCACGGCTTCAGGCACTACTAAGAATTTCCTGGGTTCAAAGCTAAGAGGTCACAGTTAGCCAGCAAAATCTTGTGCATGATGATAATCATCGGATTTTGTTACATGCATTTCAGCAACAACAGTTATCTATTTTGTTAGCAGAAAAATAAACGTATTGCAAATACAATACATTGATGTATTTATTTCCTTTAGCTTTTTGCTAGCATCTATTAATTTCATGCAAGTTCTTATACAGATATGTCCGTTTGACCTTTTTTTCTGCGTTTCTATACTACTGGATTAGTCCATTTGTCTTCTAGGTAAGGGGTCAATCGCATCATCTCGGGTCTTTCCGTAAGAGGTCGGAAAAACAACCTCGAATGTATTAACATCACCGGATGTTAAAATTTTATACTTTTCCTGTTTATTCAAATATAGGCATAGACAGTTAGAAGTCCCTTCTGTAGTATATTTTAGGTAATATCAGTACATTGAATAAAGTTAAACTCCATATTCCACAGATAAAAGGTCTCCATTCATTTATTTCAAAGATCGTAAAAAGGGAGGGTTGTCAAGGCGTCTACCAAATATATTCGAGGTCGTTTTCCCGCTAGTTGGAAAGGCCCGAGAAGTTGTGATTGGGTAAGGGGTGACACTATTATTTCGCGCCAAAATGTCACGTGTAGGTTTTTGCGCCCTTTTCCTCGACTATTCTATTGAATGAAAATGAAAACTGCATGAATTATGTAAAGTCTGTTCTTTTCTGTCTGAATCCTGGTCGAGCTTTGAAAAAAAAAAAAACAAATCGGTGACATTGTGAAGTGAGTTAGAAGTTACATCATTTAAAGTAATAAAACATCTGATCATAACCCCCCCCCCCCACCTCCAGGGGTTTCTTCAACAGAGTAAGACTTATGAAAGTGTCCTCTCACAAATTTCAGGATTGAAAAAACATGAATTGACAAATATTTTTGATGTTGACCCCTCATCCCTGGGAAAAACTTCCTGAATCCGCACCATTCATATATCGTCGTCAAGTTTGTTGGGTCATTTAAAGCTTTAATTATTTTTCCCACGTTTCCAACAATCTTTGATGCTTTGGCATACCCAAGAAACTGTTAAACATATTCTGCACGTCAGTCATAATTGTTACGATTACCAATTTCTTGTAGTTCTCATATTTTCAGCTGTCACCTTTATATGTAGCCATGCTTTCAAGCATTAATCAAGTGTTTTCCCTTATATTTACGTCATCCTCTAAAACCATTTTTAGACTCGCCGAGGGAGGTGTTCATCTTTACGTCCCTGCTTCGAATCTACAGCGGGACATGATCATGATTTCATTCAAATTTTTATTTTATATACAAACAATATATATGGTTTATATAAATTGTGCTTTTTTTTCCATTGCTCTGATGAGTATCTTACAACTTAAAATGAATGCATGATGTTTTGTGCAACATCGCCATAATTTACTCTAGTGAAATAATCTAACCCCCCTCCCCAAATGTAAATGTTTATAGCTTTTCATGCTTATATACATTCTATAGATATTACATTAGTCGGGCAAGCTTTTTAAAAAGCTGCTACTTGTGTTATTATTTATTTATTTATTCGCACAAAGGACATTGGGTAGTAAAGGAATTCTGGGAAAGTTGCACAACAAAATTTGCTTGACGTGTGTACAATTCCGAACTTCTTCTTTTCTTACACGTTATTCTATTGAGCTCGCTGCGCTCTCTATTATACGGTACTTGAAAATGAAAGAAACGTCATAGTCTTTATGAAAAGTAACCGATATTCTTGATTGTACAAACATTTTCTAAGAAATTAGGTTTTTTTAAAAGTTATAATAAGGAAGAGAATTAATATATGTCTTTTAGATTGCCGACGCGCAATGATCTGATACATGTGTACCGTATCTATGAGAGGTTCATATCTCTTCCCTCGTCTGAAAAGTGTCACATCCATTGATATTTTCTTTTTTGCTACGATTTAAATAATGCTTTAAAAATGATGTCTTTATTTATTTTGGTTATTCTCGAGTTGTAGAGTGCATCCTGGCAATCATAAAGTGACGATAAACTACAGTATATCGATGATGCAATGTATCCAATACATAAATATCTGTCCCATCTGTCTGTTTACGCGGCAACGAAACTCCCCTCCTCAACGTTAGAGTGCAACAAGGGAGATAATTTCAATACTTGCGCATACCATTCAAAATGGTGCTTAATAACAAATTTCACATGTTGATGCATACTGATGAGAACTATTCAACTGCATATATCACCATTTTTGATCTTGACTTTTCTTTGAACTTTCTTTTGACCTTGACCTCACTCCTTTTAAATTAGTGTTGAACTCATTTTTCCTCGGAAGAGCTTATGCGATAGTAAAGTGTCCGCCATCTCTTCGTCTGTCTAGCTGTCCGTCTGTCTGTAAACAATATTACAAAATGCTACTCTTCCTACCGTTTTGGTCTGATTTCAATATAACCTGACACACACGTACACTTCCGTAAGATACATAATATAGTGCATCGGTTTTTGAATGCTTTAAAATGCTACTCCTTCAACAGTTTTTGTCTGAATTCAATATTACTTGGCACATAAGTAGCCTTGACTAAGATACAAAATATTGTGCATCCGTTTTTGATTTCGATGAACGGTGTTGCCATGGTTACTAAAAATAGAAATTTCTGTATAATTCCTTAAAAATGCTACTCCTACAGTTTTAGTTTGATTTCAATATAACTGGGCACACAAGTAGACTATACTGTGATACATAATTAAGTGCATCGTTTTTTAATTTCGATGAACGGTGTTGTCATGATTACTAAAAATAGAAATTTCTGTAAAATTCCTTTAAAACGCTACTCCTTCTACAGTTTTGGTCTTATGGCAATGGCTAGTTTTCTCTTCCTTTGTTATAAGTACAAACAAGTAGAGCTATAGTCTCGACATTGTGTTGAACCTAATGATTATTTTGCTTTGAGTATGGTCAGAAAAAAAACACATGGCTGAACATATCAAGTCATTTGGACGAGTCAAGGTTAGTGACGGTGAAACTGTAAATTCGCTACCATTTCCCTACTAGTGAAACATTGCTGATATAATGCAGGGTGGGAAATGACCTTGACTCAAGTTCAAAGTCACCAAGGATAAGATGTTTTTGGTTGGATGCATGGACAGAAAGAATATCTAAATAAAATGTTTGAAATTTTCCAGACGGTAACACATGGATAATATTTTTATAACGAACGTTAGTCATTGCTTAAATCAAGGTCATTTGGAGAGTTCAAGGTCACTTGGAAAGTTCAAGGTCACATAATTGATTGCGCCCATGTGAAAAGGGTCCTTATGGCATTTTTTATGCATTTTGAGTTTTTCACGGATTCTGATAGAGTAAGGTTAGAAGTTGTCAAATATGAATTTTCATGGTCCTACGTCTACTCTAAGTAGGTTTTTTCTTCATTTTTATCAAATATACTTTAACAGGGTAATAATGACGTCATGTTTTTCAACAACGTCAAACGTTTTCAGAGTGAACGTTATATGATTTTCTTCTGTAATTTTACTACGGTGATAAATAGTTGTATAATATTTGATATTTTTCCATGCACATTATTTTTATCTCATTATCACTTTTAATTATTAATAATTATTTAATAGTTATATATATAATGGATTCATCAGTGGAGTATAGTATTATAAGTGAGTGTTTGTTTTACATTTCACTTTTCTATGACACCAGGGGGAAACCTGAACTTCAACATCCATTCTTGAATTCCATTCTGGTCCCGTGCCCAGGGACATAGCAACAAGGGGGGGGGGGAGAGGGGAGCCTGGTCCTTCATTTTTCCCCAACCTTATACTTATACTATAGGAATTGATAATTGAAAGTCCGGTCCCCCCCCCACTATTAGTGGTGTACGGAAAATGTGGTATAAAAATTAGTACTGAAAAAATTTGGCCCCAACCCCCACCTCCCCCCCCCCCCCCCCCCCCCCGATGAAATAGGATTATCGACTTTGTGCAACTTTAACCTTTTATTCTTGCTTGTCAACTTTTTCAGGGAAGTAAAAAAAATTCTCTGGCTGCCCCCCCCCCCCCCCATTTTCAAAAACGATGCTACGTACCTGGTGCAAGAAGCTTGGATATGCTAAGCCTTGTAAAGCCTACATGTTATGGAAATATATATAAGGACACCCCCACCCCCATCCCCTGCACTGCAGCCAAAATAAAACTAATTGCAATATTGTTGCGGTTTTATGTCATGTATTTTCAGCATTGAATTTTATTTTCTGTTAGCATTTACATGTATAAAAATAAAACCGACCCTGAACTTATAAAGATTTTTTTTTTATCAACCAAAACAAATAAATAATTTTTGATCATATTTGATAATATTTATCTAAATATTGATGGCAGGTTAAACAATATATTATTCCACACTGATAACTGCAATGAGATCATAAGTTCAGTGATGATTGAGTTTTTAGCATGATAATTGATCTGTTAAGAGACATTCAATGCTGATCGAGATTTTATGAAAGACAAAGTTCGGCATGGCTTAAAGAATTAATTTGCAGATAATGCTTAAAACATTTAAACTCCGTATGAAAAAAAACAACAACTAATTACCAAAGAGTTACATGTATATTAAACTTGGAGATCTTGAAAATAAATAGCTATAAAAATTCATTTGGATGTTTTTGCTTGTTTTAATTTCTCTACATTGAAGTGTCTTTCTGCAACAAGAATATAAGACAAAACAACATTTTTAAAGTTTAATTTATAAGGTAGACGCTTTACATGTTTATTATTTTTTTAAAAATGAAATTCGTCATGAAATTATTTCATGCAAAAAAAGAGAGCTATAGATAAAGAGATTTGAAAAAAAAAAATTAAGTCTGTTCAATTTTGCAGTTTTCTTTTTTCTTCTTCTTCTTCTTTGTTTTTCCTTTCTCTACATTAACCTTATTCCCAAAGTACAACAATATACTTTTATTAAAAAATTCATAATTATGATGACGATTAAAAGTTTTTTTATTTGGTGATAAAATATCTCTTTTATAATCCGGGAGAAAATTCATGCGAACATGCAGCTGAAATCAATTAAAACAATGAATGTCCCTGTCTGGTACCCCTGTTACATCGATTGTTGACATCAGGGTTATCTCTCCTATTTTTATTTATAGAAAATAGAAATAATCTTGACTATCGTTTTTTTGCACATGTCATTCTTGCTAGATTTGTAAAAAACGTGGAAGGTTTAGTTTCAACATTTGTACAAACAATTTAACAACAGTTTAAGCCGTATGTACCGATGAATCAATGTTTACATGTGATCGACGCGATCGCGCTGAGAGTGGTGGAGCGGATCTCAAAGAAGTAGGAAGACAATTTTCCTTTGCAATATTTTTTACGATATACCCTGTCTTAGATATATTCTAAATGGTATAAATATGTAAATAAAATTTATCTAGAGTATAAAGGTTCAATATGCTGTCAGAAAACACCTTGTCTACAGCTCCTATACATTTAATCACTGTTAATTACGCATGGAGAACTATTAGTATTTTAGAGACGTATTTAATAATGTTTGTTAAGAAACCAGTTCTAAATGATTTTATTTACATCTATTAAAATCAGTGAATTAGGAGATTCAGATATTGATTAAATTAATTTATAAATGAAAATAAATTCCACATGTTGGAAACAGCGATAAAAACTCTGGATGTGTCAAACGTCAAAACACGTGGTTAAAAAAAATCTGCGTCGAAGTTCACCGTCATTCTGCAACGTCACATCTTTATGACGTTATTTCTCTGTTTTAGCAAATATGCCATAAGGACCCTTTTGTCAAGGGCGCAATCATATATATTCCTTTACAGTCTTTTCCTAGCTAAACATTGCAAGTTGCTTCTCTTACAAGGATTAAATCTTCACTTGTACAACTTCAGAATGTGGCTTTTGACCTAGACTCAAGGCTACGTCCTTCTTATCCTTAGCTCAAACGGAAGACCTATTCGTTGCTTTGCAACGAGCTCGGCTCTAGTTGGATATCATTTTCGTATCCACACTATGTATTCCTACGCCACGTGAAATAATGTAAATAAACAAATGCATGTGCATGATGGAGAGAAGAATTCCAAATAATTCATGTGTAAAAATTAATGGAGGTGGCTCAGGTTTGGTGAAATCTTCTTAATTTGAAAATGATGAAACTATTTATGAAGTTGAGATTGAGGGAACAGGTCAGACATTGCCATTTCTAAGTTATCGTCTCAAAATTGTGAAACTGTCTCGCAGCAGACGATGTCTGGATCGCGTTTTGAATCGATAGATGAACATGATATTGATAAATATATCAATGAGCAGGAAAACAAAAACACATGGGAAAAAACATCTATTGACATGAATTTGCTAAAATCGTTTCTTGAAACTCAAAATGAAAACAGGCCCCTAGAAGCAATCCCCCCATCTGAATTGAGTAACATTTTGTCGAAATTTTTCTTGAGTGTCCGCAAGCCCGATGGCTTAAATTATGAACGAAACACATTGCGATCTTTTATGAGCAGCTTTGATAGACATTTACGTAAAATGAAATATGGATTTCAGATTGTTACAAGCATAAAATTTGTTGAAGTGCGCGAAGTTCTCAAGGCAAAACAGCGAAGTCTTAAACGCGAGGGTAAAGGAAACCTGTCTAATAAAGCAGACCCATTAACGGACATCGAAATAAATAAACTGTGGGAATGTGGTCTATTAGGGGTACACACTCCTGAGAGTATATTAAATTCACTTTGGCTATTCAACACGATTTATTTTGGGCTGAGGGGTTCAGATGAACACAGATCCATGTCGTGGGGTGACATTTGTTTATAAACCAACATTTCTGGCGTTGAATATTGAACATTTAATGAACGGCAATCAAAAACAAGACAAGGAATAAATCCAAGGGATGTTCGAGTTGTCAAGCCTAAAATGTGGGCAAATACTGATGCGCCAGATCGATGCCCTGTTGCTTTTACCAGCTATACTCCGAAAAAAGAACCGATGATTTTTCATGACCCCATGACCCATTTTATTTATCTACACATACTCGGCAACATGCAATTTCAATCCCACAGCAATGGTTTAAAAGACAGCCAGTTGGTGTCAACAAATTATCATCTTTAATGAAAAGAATGGCAAACACAGCTGGTATTGGTGGAGACGAAAAACTCACTAACCAGAGCGCTCGAAAACATCTTGTGCAAAAATTAAAAAAGGTTAACGGCCTTTTCTTTAATTGCAATGATATTTTAATTGAAAACAAGAGATATTTTTCACTATACAAAATGTGACTTGATCAGCCTCTCGCTGTGTACAAATGCCGACCACCCTAAAGTTCTGCGATAAAACCCAATGGAGTGCTAATGCTAAAAAAACTGACATGGAGATCTAGATTAGCACACCAATGGTAAACATGTGTCATAGTAATATTTACCTTCCCATATAAAGCCAAGTCAATGATAATAATCAGGGAGGATAGGAAGAGAACGAAAAGCGTCCTCAATGTCTGCTTTTGCCACATGCGAATTAAAACCATGTGACTGAACTAAACCGATGACAGTCTCTATGTTTTTGTAAGAGACGGAACAGAACTCTCGTGGAATTGAATCATTAACAGACGCTCCTTTTGGAAAGGACAAGTCATGGATGTCGCGATATTTTCCTACTTCTATTTTAGGAACCAATCCTAAAAGTGAACAAATAGAATTTGGAAAGGGGGGTTGATCATAAGGACCTCTATATCGACCTAATTTTATTTCCTTTTTCCAAGACAATTTCGGGATTCTCAATAGCACTTTTATGATCTCAGCATTTCAAAACTGACTGTACGGAAGGTCCAGCACCAATACGAAAGCCAACGGAAAGTAAAAATTTCTGTCAAATTGATTGTTACCATTAAGGTGATACGCTTGTCTGTCACACTTCACTGGTGTTCTGAGATTTTGGAGAAATTTGTGATTTTTTTGCAGAGCTACACGTGTTTGTTGCATGCCTTTTGCCACAGTGTATACACAGGTGTTTGAGGTTACACTCTTTGAAACCACACTGCCCTGTAGTGCAGAATTTCCAGCGGAAACCTTTTGGGTATTCTGGTCTCTGCTGGATCCTGCCATGAAAGGGAGTTTTGCTGCGCTTTGAATTAGAGAAGAGGTTGTAAATTCCAGATTTGTTCTGGCTTGCCCCCCCCCCCCCCCCCCCCCCCCCCCCCCCCCCGCTGCAACTCCTCATGCATAACCGACCACATAAGTTTGTTTACTTGACGAAGTTTTCTAAATTCTTCGTTATAAAACATTGCCGCCTGGAATCCGTAGTCTAATGCCAATTTTCATATGTTGTTTCCATACTTAATCAGGTCTAAAGCGAGCCATGGGGTGTTTTGTAATGTATAGGGACATGTAAATATTTAACGCATTGTTCCTTTGATGGACATTGATCAGTGTCTTTATCGGGGTTTGATTACAGTTGGTTAGAAGTTTGACACCTGACGAAATATCATGTACTTCGTCAGGTCTCTTGATGTGTGGTAACAAGGCGGCAAAGTCTACGTACACATCATCGAAAACAAAATTAGTAAGTTTGTCACTTACACGATAAGCTAAAGGTAAAGCATTTTTGACAAGAGAAATGTCGCTAAAATTTACAGGCATTGTGGTACTACCTTCGACAGAACTAACAAATGGTAATTCATTGTCAACGGTGGCTGATGGTACAGGTTGGATGATCGTAGAGCTTGAAGACAGGTTGCCAGTTAAATACAGCAGATCTGCATGGCGGCATAGGCGTAACAGTCGGCAGTTGGCTAGTGACAGAATATGAGTTTGGATGGTGGATGCCAGGCGCTGTTGAAGAAGAAGACGCAAACTGGGTTGACGAGACGGCTCATTAATAACAGCAGGATTTTTAATTTTCTTAAGAAGGGCTGCTGCAATTTCGTTTGCGGAGAATACATTTACGTGTAGAGAGGGAACCAATGAGTGTTGTTCAAAGACACACGTGTTAGCTGTAATGGGCGGAGCTGCCCTCTTTGAAGACCACGCCCGTTTTGTATTTGATCCATCTTGGTCTTGCAGGGACACCTGCACACGTTTCTCACTCTAGAAATGTTTAATAATAAAGGATTAATTGAACTAATACTGCAAGCTCATGCTTTTGTACGGCCAACATGTGTCTATATTTACCAATATAAGTTCAATAAACCTAAAGTACTTTTTGCGGATTATGTTCAATTGATAACCCACTTAATCCCTAAAAGTCTACAATTTATTAGTCGCCATTTTTTAATGAAATTCAAAGAAATTATATGATCAATACAATGAAACCTTAAGATAAAATGTTGTAATTAAAATAACCATTTTCTTTTTAAAACGAGTAAGGTAAGGTAAAAAAAAAATGAAATGTATCACAAATATCGTGGTCATAATATCCTGTTGCCTTTAGTATCGCTTACTATTTAGACACGGAAAATATTACGCGAAAATAGCAAGAAATATGTTTCAAAAAATGACAAAAAGCAATGTCAGCCATCCCAACAGGAATGTATCCGATCATATAATTATTGTTTAATATAGTTGAGCCGACGTAAAAAACAAAATGATTTGTAAAATGTGAAAGTGGAAAGTGGAAAATCACGACTATATTTGATGAAAATAGCGTACATACTTATTTATAACGTTGTTATAAATCTAGCGTTGTCGGATTGGGCTGTGTAGTCTAGTTCATATTGATGACGCTCGCAATCTATCGTATATTGTTTGGAATTTAACAAAAAATAAATTAATTGTGGTCTAAACATATATATTATTGAACTCACTTGGTGGTGTGGATTGATATAGGAAATTAGCGCGTGCCCTTAGTTATGAACATGTTTGAAAAATACAAAAGCATCTTTTTGACGTTATCATGAAATAAGTGTTACATCAGACTGGCCCGTGCTGCTAACATATACAAAGTTTTTACCTCTATAATGTTCAAAATATAGTGTGCATTCTTTTTATTAAGGTCCTCCGACTTCACGGAAGACCTTATAACTCTAATGTTTCTTCCAATTATTTTTTTTTCTTACGTCTAATTTTATGCACGCGATTTCCTAAAGACTACTGGGGATTTTCATTATATTTGCAGGAATAGTTGTTATCTGAAGCTATTTTATCCTGGAGTTTTTTTTTTTTTTGATATTCGCTTCTGCTGCCAGGTTGCGGACTATTTTCTGAATTGTAAATGGTATTTTGTCCGTGGATAATCTCAAGAACGGTAATGGATATCAACATGAAACTTTCAGGAATAATATTTTTGATTCTTGAATGTAGTCCTTTGGTGATAAGTACTACCCAGGACGCTGTCAATACCTTCGGACGTTAGCAGATGCAAATTAAAAAAAGTCGTATTTTCTAGCATTTTTTGTTTTTCAATGTTTTTGAATTATTTTGGTTTAAACTTAAGATATTAACAGTGGCTTAAAAATGGCGACTGTCTCCGTGGACTCCGACATTTACGAAATAGGTTCATATGGAGACAATCGAGCGTTTGGTTGAAGGAAACTAACATGAGTATAAATGGAATGTGAAAGAATACTCGGATTATCACGTCGTAGTTACGTTGCAATTCTGTGTTAAAATAAAGTTATAATCTGATGCATTCTCATACATCTACTGTAATTGATCTTGCCTGGTTCTCAAAGTAGAAAAAGACAGGACTACATGTACAAATAAAAACGATGAAAACAATACATTAAACCTTTCCTTTTGTATGTTTTGCTCCACGGAAAACATAACTTAAATCATGGTCATAAGTAAAAGTCTTTCAAAAACATTATATATACAATGTAGTAAGTATGATATGAGACCAAAGCTTTTCCCATGTACATTTTTGTCATATTAAACTAATAAAAAAGGCAAAAAAATAAATAAATAAGAGAATCATTCTTTAAAAGATCCTTAATGAAGTTTATAAATAGTTTTTTTTTCAAAAGATATGATGCATGGTTTTAAACATAAATGGAATCAGATTTCTTCCCCGTCAAAGACTTAGGGTGAGACTTGTTCATAAAAAAAGTAACTAAGCGGGATATTCATTTCGTAAATATGATATGTAAAGTGTACAATGTGTTAAACAACTTCCTAAACTTCGAAATTTAGGCTATAAGAACGTTTTTTTCAATTTCATTGAATATATCATACCTGTTTAATACAACGTTCCAAAGAAAAGGCGCAAAGATTTACTCGTAGTGTTTGACGCAAAATTATGAATAGTGACTCGCCATTCATAATTTTAAGAAAGATGTTCTGTCGGAGAAGCATATTAAAGTACATTTAGAGCATGACTCCCAATAGCGTAATGGATAGCGCATTGGGAATAAAAGAAAAAAAAACGCGCTGGATTTTTAGACTGGCGATCCGGGTTCAACTACCCTTGTGTCCATTTTTTTTCTTTTCTTTTTTAGCTCAATTTCACGTTTTTTTCCAGAATCGGACGGATGACCTCTCGTTGCTCGCAACGAGTTCGTTTCTAAAGCCCTTTCTATATTTACTAATTATGATCATGTATGATAAAATATCATTGTACATACTTGCCATTGCGGGCTTTGCTAACTAAAAGAAATTAAAGCATTTGCAATTGTCCACGAACTTTTTGGACAACCATTGTTTCAAGAAGATAAGTTTTCATTATTTTAAAATGAAATACAGAGCTCAAAATTGTCTTTGATTATGAAATAACAACGTTTAATTATTGATTCTGACTACTTTTGCCTCACCTTGCAGAACAGTTAGAATTTTAATAATGTTCACTCGTTGAAGGATCGTCAAGCGCGATGCACGTCTCTCTTTATTTGTCGTGTATAATCCTTACATTGCTCAACTTCATCAACTCCTATCAACAATCAACCGAGTATGTACATGTTTATGACAATGACAATCAGATAACGACAACCAATATTCTTTCGGAAATAACAAACATTCCAAGTCTGTCGAGCTGTAGCGCTATGTGCAGGAAGAGGGCTGATTCTGTCTCGTTCTTCTACAATTCTGCCATTAAGAAATGTGTGTGTACCGGACAGGTACAACAGAGTGACCTTTTACCCTTCGTAGGATACGTCCACTTTTCTTCGTCAGGTAGGTTTTCTTATTTCCAAATTAGTTTAAATATCACACATTAGAATAAATGAAACGTTTGCAATATTGCTAAAGCTTTTCGGTAACGAGCGAACATAGCAGCTTACATGTACATACATTGTACATGTACTCTTTGTTATTCAAATCTTCTCATAAAAAATATACAAGAAGAAATTAAACCAGGATTACGAACAATAATCAAATAAGTCCAGAGAAACAATAAATACATGTATTTGCAATAGAGAAGACAGGGACTCATTAGCGGTTGGATCAGGTGTCAATGAGGTGTAAGCATAACCTGCAGACCGGTCGAAGTAGTGCTTCAAACATGCATAAGCTATTTCTACCAGAAAGAGAACAGTTTTATTATTTATTCAACAATAAATTTTCCCATTTTTAGGTATAAAATTGTGTACGCGTTTATTCGAACAAAAAAAAAAAAATGCCATGAGCATAAAACTTACAGATGTTTCAATATCTTTGACAGATATTTCGAGCATAAAACTTACAGATGTTTCAATATCTTTGACAGATATTTCGAGCATAAAACTTACAGATGTTTCAATATCTTTGACAGATATTTCTCCTTGGAGAGTGTTCGGTAAAAAGCAATATTTGCAAATTAAAGATAAAATCAAATGGATTGACGCACAGGTAATTTTTTTGTTTACAATTAATTAAGATATTTTTTATTAATTTCCATTTTGGACTTTTTTAAAAACATATATACAATGAAAAAAAATTAATTCTTAAATTAGTCCATCTAAAAAAGGAGATTATTCTTGTTTTCTCCTCTCTTCGAAAAACAAATTTCAGACCACACAACTTTATTTTTTTTTTGTTTGTCGAACATTTGATGAAAAAATACGAACGGGTAAGAGTAAAATAATGTTATGAGTATTGTAGGCAAAAATGTAAGGTGTTGCGTGAAAAATAAATGAGCGGAAACTATATTTTTCTGATTTACAGAGTAAGTAGATTAAAAGTATGATAAATGGGGAGGAAATGGAATCGGCAATTGCACGGAATTTCTAAAGTGCTGCAATTTTTATTTGATAATATGTGTATCGTTTTGACTAAATACGAGAGCATGTGTCCAACAAACAAACAAGAATGTTGGTGTGGCCTTATATAATATTTTCCAGCTTATACGTTGAAAACATAGCGAACAATGATCATCCTTAAAGGTTTCGCATGTGAGTTAATACCAGATGTACTAGGTATTTCAATGCAAATGAGTTAAGACAAAGCTGAAAATACAGAAGTTTTATTCAATTAACATACATAAAATTTGTACCTGCGACAAGGAAAGCAAGTTTAAATCATGAAGCCATTTTATCATATTACTGTTCTTTACCACTCCATGTAATACATACATGTAAGGCACGTCGACAAAACAGTAAGGACTCTTTCTTATTAGATATAAATAAAGCAAAATGCTTGTTCATCAATGGATATTTAATTGATTAAGAAATTTGCTGCACAAATCCCAATAAGGTTCACATACGAATTTTAGGGATCTTACAGCGGACTGTGGATTGTTACTCCGTTTCATTTGAAATCTT
Source organism: Saccostrea cuccullata (assembly GCF_032062105.1). Lineage (NCBI taxonomy): Eukaryota > Metazoa > Mollusca > Bivalvia > Ostreida > Ostreidae > Saccostrea > Saccostrea cuccullata. Next base: position 45,694 of record NW_026936391.1, read on the forward strand.
GTCAAACGAAGTAGTTACTAAGCAATAGAAACGTCAACTTTTTTTTTTACAGCAAAAACATTAATATTTGAGTATTATGCTTTAATTATACTTTGTTCCTGTATAATGAAATATGATTTGCTCTTGCATTAAAGCTTTAATTTTGGTTATTTTTTTGTTTAAAATCATAGATTGTATATCATAAAATGATGCCATAGTGCTTTTAGTTTTTATATACCATTATTACAGCCAATATTTGATAAAATAAATTTAATCCGTCTTTATATAAGAGGTGTTGTCCTTGCGGATTTTCAATAGTCCATCTGCATACACTGTTTTAACTCGCGAACAAATGATAGGCAGAGCCATCCAGGGATTTAAAACAGTGGTGGCTTCAAATGCCTAAAGGAGTAAACATTCCCTGACGACTGGACATTTACTCCTTGTATTCTCTATCAAACTGAGTTTTAGGAAAAATTAATAGACTGTTCTAGTAAAAATGAAAAGCCTTTCAAATTGTATGAAATAGGTGGCGATGATAAACAGCCCTCGAGCTCAAAAGTCTATTAATCATTACAAAATAGGAGCAGAGCAAACATGGACCTCCAAAACATCATAGGTAGTATTAAGTGTAATGTAGGAATGGACATATAATAATTGTATTTGCAAATAATTGTCATTGTATGGATCACAGAGTTTGTGAAATATGGACTTCCAACGAGATTGTTTAATCCCTTTATAAAAGAATTTATGTATTTTAAATATACTATTAAGTAGACTTATTCATTTAAGAAACCGCTCTTTTGTTATTCTTTGGTGTTTTACATCCTTTCCGAGAATTTTTCACTCATTTGGAAACTTCACCACTTGCCAGAAGAGAGCTGCAGACTTTGACCTATGCCCGGCAAACAGGGCCATTCGGCACTGGGGGATCCTTTTTGTCCCAAAACGTACTGCGGCAAGGGACCTCGGATTATACGGTCTTATCCGAAGGACCGGTCTCCACGTCTCACAGTGGTATTAACTCCTTACCCCGCGACTCTAGAGCAGACACTCTAATCCCTGAAACAACGATTCCCAATTTGTAGAAAACGTTCTATCAATGCACTTTCTTTTGTCAGACATAAATTTCATATGCAAGTGATATTATTGTAAATCGCTCATAATAATAATTATAGTGTATAGTACATCAATGCATCACAGCTTGTTTAACATGACAGCGAAATTTGTGGTAGAAAATTCTGGTCAACATCTAAGACATCAAATATTTCTAATATTATATTTATTTCATTATATACTGCGGGAAGATTGAAATATTTATCTAAATATTAATTTTCTTCACAGCTTGAATGCAAAAAGCTCGGCGCAAAACTAGCAGAAATAGAAACTACGCAGGAAAACGCATTTCTGAAAAATTACGCAAAGGAGAATAATTATGGTAGGCATGCTTATATTCGAGTTGTAGCAGTTTTTGAGAGAAAATAAAAGGTATAAATTCAAATATACCTACAAAATACTTAATGATGTATTCTTCTGTTAATTTCTAATTAATCAAAATTTTCATACTTAATTCCAGTCTCTTTATCAAAATAAACCTAAATTATTTGGCTTTTCATTAAATCTCTATAGAATTATGAAATTAAAGAAAGAATATTAAAGTATTCATATTTTAATGCTAATTCTAATTTCTTACCTTACTTCAAATTTAGTTTATAAATCTTATTCGTTAATAAATCCGGAAAATCGTAAAAAAAACAATAATGATATATAGTAAAAAACACATTCATATTTCTCTTTCTTTTGTAAAAGGCAATGCATTTATTGGAGGAACAGATGCCTTCTCTCACAACACTTGGAGATGGTCAACAACATTTGAACCAATTACATTCAGTGACTGGGCACCCGGTAAGCCGGATGCAAGCACGAGAGACGAATGTCTCGCACTGAATACTATATATGACATGTCTTGGGATGACTTCGAGTGCGATGCAAGTTTCTCATTCATATGTGAGCGAAAAATGGTATAAAGGGAACTACGTTTTGCCTGGTCTTTACATAAAATCAGAATAGAATAAAAAAATAGAACCCTAGAAACTAGTCTTGATTTCGAATTATTTTTTAAGGAAATAGTACATCTGTTTATAAAGACATTTTGACACAAACCTATACATGTAACCTTGATACATAATATTTGAATAAATTACGCATATAGGTTAAGATTCTTCGAAAATTATCGTGACAGCACATTCTTTGCAAGACTTTTTTGAACTACAAAACAGAATGTCATAATGGAATATGACGTCAAGTCACTGCAGTTTGCCCACTTTTGACAGGAAGAATATCAATAAGTCCAGATCTTATGGTGTTTAAATCTTCAAACTTATTGGGTACTCTGCTGTAACCAGAATGCTTATTTATACACCTAGGCAGGTCACTGACAAACAGGATTATTATTACAGAGATTCAAAAACCTCCTGTTTAGTCAGCATTATTAAAGTCTTTGGTAGTTGTAATAACTTGGGTAGCAAAGAAATGTCTGTCATAGGGTCAGAGGCTGGCTGACATGTTTCATACCCTGTGTGTAACATTTGTTTTTATACATAATTAGACTACGGAGTATTCCCTCTACCTGATCTTAAATGGGAAAGTGATGAACACAGCACACAAAAATGATCACGTAACGGCGCACCGGAGAGCAGTTTGCATTGATTTAGATCGTGTGGTAACGCCGTAAGAAACTTTGAATGAATACAGAAAAAAAAATTATCAGATCTTTAGTGTGGGAATGAAATGGGAATTTTTTTAGAGAGTGAAGTTTTTTTTTATCAATATCAAGGCATTTGGTCAATTTTTGGCAGTTTCCTGAGCATTCAAATTCGAAATAGGAACACGTCACACGAAAAATGGTGACGTTAGATGACGTCACAGTGCACCGGAGATCAGTTGCTTTGATTAAAATGGTTTTATAGCGCCGTAAGAAACTTTAAATGAATACATAGGAAAAGAAAATCCCCAGATCTTTTGTATAGAAATGAAGTTTTTTAGGTAAAGTCTTTCTTGAACGAGTTCACAGGTAGTACAAAACTTAGAGACAAACAGCTATTGTAGCAAAGGACGCTGTCACTTTTGACCATACATGAAATTGTCTCTTAGTTGAATGATGGAATAATGTCCGTAATTTACCAAAAAATCGCCAGAATATTACACGTTTGTGCCAAATTGGCTCATCTGCTTTGTAAAGACTAAAGTATGTGCATCAATTAAATTCCTAAATTTAAGTGGAACTTATCCAACTTTATTTTTAGCGCAAAGATGAAACGTGATGCTGTTTTAGACACTTTGACGTTATCATCCATGCGCCTTAAGGCGTTACAATACATAACATAAAATCTCATAATTTATTTATTTATGCATATATCTATTTGAAATTTGCTATGTTTATTCACAAAATATGTACTAATGAATAGTTAACATTTCAGAACGGAGTGATGATTATTATTCACGTAAAGCAACTTGTCCACTATTTTATCGGACAACTCTCGTACAATAACGATAACACAGTGTAGTCTATATCCCAGAACCATTTAATGTAGACAAATTCACATTTTTTTAAAGTTACATTTTTTTCTTTTATCTTCCCTTCTTACTCCGAGTGTGAAATTTAAAATTAGCTCTTCCACGTTTTATTGTTCTGGAGCCTTTATTTTGGAAACGAAGATCAATTAAATATGACTTACTAAGTTATTTCGTTCATTTGATTCCATAACAAGATGAAGTTACACAAGGTATGAACATGTCGTGTAGTTTGAATTAAAAATAAGCTCATCAACGCTTTATGATTCTAGAGACTTTTTTTCTGAAGTTAAGATCAATTCTTGGAAAGCAGCATCACTTCCAAAAGACTAAAAAGAATGCAGAAACGATTTATAATTTACATTTTTGTTTTATTTTTACATTTATCACATACACTAAACCTAAAAGTTTGAGAATCAGGTTAAAACCGAAATTAAATTTATTTAATTTCATGGAAACTTTATTGTTAAAATCAGTCATTAAATTAAAATTATTTAATATTTTAATTTAGCGAAAAGATAACCGATTCGTGATTTTGACGCAAAATGATTGTGGAGACTAGTCTAGCAGTGTAAAACGTAAAGAATAATTTCTCTGTATGGTTAATATACATGTACTTTAAACGTATTTCCATACTTTCCCTGGAAGTTGTCTTTTGTTTGCAGTCCGCTGTCCGTAGTGCCATGTCAGATATCTGAGATTACTAAAATGTTCAAAACCCTAACATGAGGTAACAGGTCGATAATATTAGTAAATATGACTGCAGATATTCTTGTTTTTCGACTTCTTGTCAATAATTTACCTCGTTTTGTTTTTAAAACCTCCATACGTAAAGCATGCTCTTGCGTATCGAATCAACTGAGATATGTAAAGTTCGTATGCAGGTGAAAGTATATTGCTGCACAAGTAAGGAAAGTTGACGATAGAAAAGTTAGTCATAACGATTATCATATAGCTTGATTGTTAGATCACCATTATCGTTTTCAAGTAAAAATATGCAAGTATGAAACAGATGTGTCAGACTCTGTTATATCTTTAATCTCATGCTCACCAGGATATATCGTATCGACATGAGAATTGAAATAACCATAATTGTTAATTGACAATACGTCGTCGCTATTTCTAAATGTCGAGTTGAAGGCAACAGTTTTTTCTTCTTTTCACATATGAGGTTTTGCACAAATTCTGCTTCATATGAATACAAAAACAGGTCTGCTAATAACGGAGCGCAGTGGGTACTAATGGAATTCCAATAGATTGTTGGATGACTTGGTCTCCAAAAATCACATAGATATTTTCAATCAGAAAATCATGCATCTTTTTTATATCAATTTCAGAGTATCTGTCTGTGCAATCAGAATGTGTTTTAACAAATTAATTTTGCAAATGACCAATAAACAAGTAAGTACATTCACGAGTTCCAATTTCATTGAAAAAGCATGTGTCAAAGATATCAAAAAGTCTTTACTTTAATTTATCGTGGGAAATGGTTGTGTATAAAGTTGAAAAGTCGTACGTTTTTACGCTGTTGATTTTGGTGAAATTTTGTGATTTCCAATTGTACAAACGTTTTTTTTTTTTTTTTTTTTTTTGAATTCATGATCTACTTCTCATTCACACCACTTTTTGAATATGTCGTTGCACAGTACTCTTGATTGATTGAATATTGTTTAACGCCAATTCGGCAATCTTTCAGCCATATTCTGGCGGCACAGTACTCTTGAAGTTACCCTTTAGCGGGTCATTTTCACTGCCGTAAATTTGAATTTAATAGGTATTATGTTACCATGGAAACTGTATTCAAACTTATTCCTTTATTTCTGAAATCATGGCTTTCTTGAAAATTAAGAAATCTGTAATTTTGGTGGCATCTTTTAAATTTTCCATAAATGTTTATATTTATATTTTGGATACCCTAAGATGATTTTTTACTTAGAATTATATCAGATTGATAGGCAATTCCGTTTTGTACTAACTTATTCCCTTAGACCAGTTTTTTTTATTTACCAAACAAAAGCAATCGTTAATTTTTTCATACAATTTTCTCCGATTCTTTTTTTTTTTTGGTTACACTATATATTTTTAGGAAAAAAGAAAACAAGATATGTTTGTGAAACACTATGCGCCCGGCGGCAACAAAATTTAAACAAGCTATTTTTAGCATATAGGTTACAGTCAAGGTCACAAGGTCTTTGACCTTGGTGTCATTTGAAAGCACTTAACTAGTGAAGTATGCATATCAAATATAAAGTCTATTTCCTATGGTTCAAAAGTTAGAGCGAAAGTTCGAAAAATCTATTTTTAGCATATAGGTCACAGTCAAAGTCACAAGGTCATTGACCTTGGTGTAAGTTGAAAGTGATTAATTAGTGGAGTATGCATTCTAAATATGAAGTCTCTATCTCGAACGGTTCAAAAGTTATGGCGAAGGTTAAAGTTGACATGCAACAGACAGATAAACAGAAAAACAGACAGACAAACAGATAAACAGAAAAACAGATAGACTGGACAAAACAATATACGCCCCAAATAAATTCGGGCGCATAAATATTTAACATTTTAACAAAAACTTGGTATTGAGGGACGTGGTTGATAGGAATCAACTTGTCTCTCTTACAATAAGTCTGTCCATTAATGCAGTCCTTTCCGATAATAACTTTGTAACTTAGAAAAATAAGAAGTTTACATTCTAGTACATGTATACATATGATTTATGATTTGATTAATCTCTAATTCAAAGTATTGTCAAAAATTGTTATACCATAATCATTTATAAAATTCAAATCACTGGCAGATGAAAATATGAAAAATGCTATTAATTGGATTTTATCAATTATCATTTAACGGAGGAATTTAAAAAAAAAACAACATCTGTATCATTCAGCATAATTTTGCAATATGAACATTAAAATTTTGCATAGCATGATCATATTTGAAGTGCAGAAATAAGTAGTGAAACAACATATAGACTTGTATTTTTTATATTTATGAATTTTTAATTTATGATTCTATAGCCAAAGTGTCGTCTGCGTGGCGCAGTAGTTAGAGTATCTTTCTATAGAATCGCGAAGTAAGGAGTCAATCCTTACGTTGCGGAATCGAATCCCACAAGGGACGTGGAGGCCGGTCCTTCGTTTGAGTTCGTATAAACCGAGGTCCCGTGTGTAGTAGGAGATGGCGCGAAAAAGATCTCTCGCTGGTCAATTACCCTAAGTGCCGAGTATAGGTTAGAATCTGTTGCCCTTCATCTGCAAGTGGTTGTATCTCAATATAAATTCTCTACAGGGGCATTAAACAACAATCATTTTTAATTTTCTCTCCATTGAAATCGATGGCCTTTTCTCATTAACATGTACAAAAAATCTAGTATCAGAATGGGAAGATCGTGTAAATATTGACTATGATATGTTGTAAAAAATTCAAAAGGCATAATGATATAAGGTTTTTAAAATTAAACATAAAATGTTAAAGAAAACACTACGAATTCATGTAACTGGCCATTCAGGAGATACACAAATTCAATGAACAGATTTGTTTGTTTGATTTTTTATCTACCATTTCGAGAACTTTTTTTATTCGAAATGTTATGTCTCGATTCCGAAATGAGATTTGGACCCTGTACTTAATGATCGCTATGCTCTGCGACTTATGGGCAAATGATCTAACCACTGCGCCACACAGGTGCACCAATTGACCTGGTGAAATATTGGAATCTTGTTTTGATATCATAGATCTAGGGGAAGGGTGCAATCAGTAAAATATACCGAGTAATCAATAACTTTCTAGTCTTTTGCCTCTTTGATAAAAAATTAATTTCAACTGGTACAGTGTACTTTTTTTTCTTTTTTTTTTTTTTTTTTAGATTTTTCCGACAAGAAATACAACTATACGGGTAACAACCTTGTATTACAATCTACGAAGGTAGCAATGACAAACGCCACTTTCTCAACACTCAAAAAAATGTATTTTAAAACTTCCTTTCTGTAGAGTCTGGAAAAGAAATCACAATGTTTTAACTAGTTAATTCAAAAAAGGGAAATAATTATTATAATATAAAAAAAAAAATAGTTGAGGTAAAAGACATAGGTAATCAGAGATTACAGAGCTCACCTCAACGAATGTTGTCTTTAAGTAAGGCAAAGTCACACAATTAACCAACAAAAAGTATACATTCCAAAAATAAAAATATTTTTAAAAGCAATTTTGATCTGATACTTTGAAATAGACCTACATAAAACATTTAAACTACTTCTTCATGAAAATGTAATGAAAATCCAGCATCTGAAGCAAATTTGAGAGTTTTCATCTCTTGATGCAGCATTTGTGCAAGTTTGGTTTACACAATGTTATATAAGCCTTATAGTTTTTGGTAATAGACCTGCAACCATAACTTTTACCTTGTCTACTATCTGAAAAATGTATGTCCAATTCAGCATCCGAAGCAAGTCCATTAGTGTGCATCCTTAGACGTATCATCCATGCAAGTTTGCTCTTTATAGGGCTCATAGTTTATTGGAAATGAAACATGCATCAAAACTAACATTTTCACTCATCCACAAAAAGTAGGTCAGATTCAGCATCCGAAGCAAGCCTGGAAGTATGCATCCTTAGATGTATCATTTATGCAAGATTGGTCATTAAAGAACTCATAGTTCCTTGGAAATGAAACCTGCACCAAAAACTTTTAACTAATCACTCAACCAGAAAATGTAGGTCAGATTCAGCATCCGAAGCAAGTCTGGTAGTGTGCATCCTTAGATGTATCATCCATGCAAGTTTGGTCAACATAGGGCTTAAAGTTACTTGCAAATGAAACCTGCACCAACAACATTAACCTGTTCGCTCAACTGGAAAATGTAGGTCAGATTCAGCATCCGAAGCAAGCCCGGTAGTATGCATCCTTAGATGTATCATCCATAAAAGAATGGAAAACATAGGGCTTATAGTGACTTGGAAATGAAACCTGCACCAAAAACTTTAACCTGTTCACTCAACTGGAAAATGAAGGTCAGATTCAGCATCCGAAGCAAGCCCGGTAGTATGCATCCTTAGATATAGTTACTTGGAAATGAAACCTGCACCAAAATTTTAACCTGTTCACTCAACCGGAAAATGTAGGTCAGATTCAGCATCCGAAGCAAGCCCGGTAGTATGCATCCTTAGATGTATCATCCATGCAAGTTTGGTCAACATAGGGCTTATAGTTACTTGGAAATGAAACCCTCACCAAAAACTTTAACCTGTTCACTCAACCAGAAAATGTAGGTCAGATTCAGCATCCGAAGCAAGCCCGGTAGTATACATCCTTAGATGTATCATCCATGCAAGTTTGGTCAACATAGGGCTTATAGTTACTTGGAAATGAAACCTACACCAAAAACTTTAACCTGTTAACTCAACCGGAAAATGTAGGTCAGATTCAGCATCCGAAGCAAGCACGGTAGTATGCATCCTTAGATGTATCATCCATGCAAGTTTGGTCAACATAGGGCTTATAGTTACTTGGAAATGAAACCCACACCAAAAACTGCACCAAAAATGTGAACCTGCTCCAAAAACATTAACCTGGTAATTCCTTTGCTGAAATTGCAGCATCTGAAACTTTGTCTGGTACAATAAAACACACTAAAACCATCTTCCATGCATGTCTAATCAGTATAGGACACAGAAGTAATTAAAAAAGAAAACTGCTCCAAAAAACTTAACCTTAACCTGGGACGCCGACGCCGACGCTGACACCGACGCCGACGCCGACACCGACGCCGACGCCGAGGGTATCACATAAGCTCCCCCCAACTTCGTTGAGGTGAGCTAAAAATCAATATCATGTTGAGTGCTACTGCAGTAATCAGTAAAAAAAAATGTTTAGAGAAAGGGTATATGACTACATGTATATGTATAATGGTTCCTTCGTAATACAACTAAGTATAAGCCTATTTAATTTAATAATTCACACTATGATAGTTTTTATAATAACAAATTAACCCTAAAAATTCAGAAATTAAATTAAGGAATTTTTAGAATTAAAAATGTGATGCATTTTTATTGTTTTGTAGCACCATCACTATATAAATAAAATGTCGATTCAAAACTTTATTACTATTATTTTTATTTAGGTCTATTTATTATTTTTATTTTGTACATATAAATTATGCAATAAAATTAAATCATAGAAACATTAATTATTTTTGTTGTCTTTTTGTACTCAACATTTATAGAAAAAAAATATTTTAGTTGGTTTTATTTAAATTACTAATGCCCCGAACTTCTTAGAATAACGTTGAATTTTTTTACACGTCTGGTTGGCCGTATATTTGTTGCCTTGTAAATAGGTAAACAATGAACGATATGGGAAGAAATGACAACGTATAAAGTAGATATGGAAATATGCACACACAATGAACGTATTTTTGACATGGTCAAATAATTTAATAAAATGTATACTGTGTATATATTTCTTCTGTGAACTGATGTAAAGTACAGTAGACAAGTTACAGCGATTCGAAGATCAAACTCGATCATCGTGTTCCTTGTGATTCACACCCGTACATTTAGTCCATGATCCAGGCCATGAATTTTTCGGTATCGGTACCATCTCGGGTGAATAATTTTCATAGTTAATTTTTGAAGGGCATACATCTCTACCTTCAGAAAATGTATGATAGCATTCAATTGATTGTGGCTTTAATGGTGTATCAACTGTTTATATACAACAACCCAACTTGTTCGTTCTTTCAGCTGTATCTTTGAAAGAAGAAAGTTGGTTTTTCAATACGCAATTTCTATCATATTTCGGATGATATTTTCTTGAAAATTCTTTTGAATGCAGACCATGCTATTACCCTGTTCAGTTATTATCCATTATTATGCTTCCTGTCAGTTTGTCTCTATATAACCCATACCCTACTATTCTCGCATAGTGGTCTAAGGATTTATATAGCGTTAACATACTATGCCGAAATAGTGCACGGCTTTGTTTATTGAATAAAATTCTTCAACGCACACGCCGGGGATCGAACTCAAGACCAAGAGATTGTCAGTCCCATGCCTTATCGATTACGCCACAGAGACGATCACTGAATAACGGAATTTTATTAAATATATAAACTTAATTAATACAATTGACACAAGAAGGAAAGAATAGACAAATATTATTTAAAAACAGTTATATTATTCAAAGGGACCTTAGATTAATGCCTACAACAAAGTTTCAAACTAATTACATACAGATCGTTAGATGAACTGATTTCATAGGGTCATTAAAACGCTTTTTTATATGATGCTTGTTGAAGGATGTAAAAGAAAAATGAGAATCGACGTCTGCAAACAAACAACTATATACTAAGAAAACAGAAAATAAAGATGAGTTGCTTTGGGACAAAAAATCCCGACTTATTTAGAGAAAATACTAGTAACCAAAGTAACTAAGCATGTAACCAACTTTAGCATGAAGATTTTGAATGAGTTCTTGCAAGTGCGCTGTGTTAGCACCGATATTTTCAGGAAAAAGACAAATGGATTGCCGCATAAATAATTACAACAGTCAGCATAATAATAACAATAGTGTTGCATTATGCATGTACTATGCCTAAATAGTAGGCAGGGTTTGACACATATAGTGCACGAGCCTCCGGCTCGTGCACCATGTGTCAAACCCTGCCTACTATTTAGGCATAGTACGTACATGCATAATGCAACACTATTATATAAATATTGGCTCTGTAATGTGCCGTCTAAATTATATAGGAATATAATTCTACTCTTGATCATAAAAGTGGAATATGCAATTTTGAAATTTTGATCAGAGGAAACAAATTACTGCAGTGACAATTTTCACATCAAAAACATATTGCATGGTCATTTTATTTAAAGAATTTTTGTCGAATTAATTTTGTAGTTATTTACACCAGGTCGTTTTAAGTGTCGGCTGATATTTGTCAGCAGAAATCGGGGCATAGTGATAAACATTTTTAGCATGCTTATTGAACCTGTGAATGTGAAAAGTTTCACAACCACTGTGTGTTTTGGTATTCATCAAAACCCAAGTTGACCTTGGGTGTGCTATTTTTCTCCTGCTGATTCAGTTACCCCTTCATGGCTGCATTCAATGCAAAATCCAGGAACATCTGAATGTTAAGATTAAATCGGCTATATAATAAATCTGAAATTTAATGCAATTTGAATATATGGAGATATGACATCGAAAAGCAACTAGATGTTACATAAATTCGGTTTCATTTTTTTACAGGAGTCAATAGTAAATAGTAAATGCGACATCAAAATAAAAAAAAAATCAATCTGGACAATCCACACAAAAGAACTAAATGTGCCAAATATAATTATAGATTAATATTCCCCAAAAAATATCCAAAAGTCGTTTTGAAAATTTCAAACCCTTTGAAAATCATCATTAATATTTTCAAATTCAGATTTAAAAATATAGCCATTTCTCACATGGTAATTCAATTCAGTATTTAACTGTTTATTTTTTTCTGAATAATAAAATCTGAATAGCTTTTTTCATTTGATGGTACATAAAATGGTTCTATATAGATAGATATAAAACAGCGGTTTTTAAAAGTTCTTAAAAAGAATACATACCTTTCATTGCAATTTCTTAAACTACTATGTAAACATGACTCCCAGTAAGAAGATTTTAGAAGTGGAACATTTTATGTTAAACAGCTTTATTCCTCTCTAGATATCTGATATATATTTTAAATGATTTATGTGTTGGTACATGAGGTTGTGGATATATTTGCATTATACATGTATTGATGTATTGGCGGCATCCCTTTAGTAAAAGAAATGATGCAAACTTTTTTTTTATATTTTAAAATGCATTTGCAATCTAAAAAAGGATAAAACGAAGATTAACAAGTTTTAGGTGTCTTTTCTAATGATGCAATAATTTATCAATAGAAACCTGTGATCATCCATGTAGGAACATTAGTATTGGTTGTTTATCTTAAAGTCATGTTTAAATTACTCGACACTCCTCGGCTGATTAAATTAAAATCACGGTTATGCGAATCAGCCGAGGTTTGTCGAATGAGAAAAACATAACGCAGTTTAGCGCCATATGACGTAAGCGTTAAACAGTCTTTTTTAACAGTCAATTTTAATAGTTCCTTGGATAGTCAGTCGGGGAAACAGTCGAATTGTTGGACTTTTTAAGGTAAGAAATTACGTAGGGACTGTTTAGTAGGGGTGTAACAATTTATTCTGTGACCCGGTCAACAGTCCCACTGTTTCATGATCAAGCAAAAACGTAAAATAAATCCTGAAACAGTTCAAAATGCCTAATTACATATATGATTTATATAGTAGGTTAGGCAATAAGACTAATTGTTTTAGTGAAGGATGGGATATATTTAACATAACGTTTGTTGTTTGCAAGTGAAGGGAAACTGAATATGAGATAGCTTTGGTTAGCAATTTATTTAAAGAGATGACCAGGTAACAGATATAAAAGAAATTAGAATATTTTAACCGAAATATAATTATCAAATCCCTAAAACTTTGTTTATTTTACACTTTAAACATATCAGATATAAAACGCGAACCCATGCTATATCAATATTGGATAAACGACGCTCCAGAGACAAGAGACTCGAGTGGTGATAGTACTATTGCAAATTTTGGATAACGAAATACTTATCCACCCATTCTATTTTCGAGATTAGAGTTTTTTTTTTTTTTCTTTTAATGAAAAGTAACTTGCATTGTAAGAAATATAAGACTCGTTCTACATAATTTCAATTTCTTTTTTTCATTTGGATCTAAATGCAAATAAGTTTTTCTAAAGATGAAAATTTACATTCCTAGGGAAATATTTCTTCAAAATTTATAATAAAAAAATTTATTATACTTCTGTTAAAATGTTTCCTATATAAAGTTCAGAAGGTAAAATAGCTATCTTTTATAGTTCACGCATAGCAAAGCTATACCCCGGGGTATAGTTTTTGCTATCCACCCTCGGAAAATTTTCATGCAATTTTTGCCTCCAATTTTGATTTCCAACGATAGATCTATCTACTGATGATATCATGATGACTTCAGTAGCATTGTGACGTCATCAGGATTTCAGATTATTCTTACTGTATTGTCTTACTCCGAAAAAATTCAAACCTCAGAAATTATATTATATATCAGTATAATAAAACACTTATCCACTGTTTGTGAGTGGGATAACTCTTTTATCAAACCCTTGACAGAAACTATTCCCCTCGGGCAAGCCCTCGGGGAATAGTTCTCTGTCGCGGGTTTGATAAAAGAGCTATCCCACTCACACCCAGTGGATAAGTGTATAGTATACACTTTTTGTGCGTGCTTTGATCAATTGAAACATTTTTATTCTTAGAAGGCGTGGTATTTTAGATACTGGATAGTTAAAAGACACAAGACAGTTAACATAGATATTTAGTCCTTATATTATTACCGTCCCTTGCTAGGAATGAAAATCTTAATATATGTATGTAACAAATTGGTATACGCAGTTTATAAATAGAGACTTTAATATTTGAGTGATGTTATCAGAAGATTGAGTTCCATAGCTAAATCTTTTTTTGTATTGTGTTTGTACATTTTCCTACCTCCTCTCTACAATGTATGTTTGTACATTTAAGAGAATAAATTATTGTCATCATTGTCATCATTGTGTCGGTATAATTGTGCAATTATTAATCTTCAGGTTCGGTTTCAAAGGAGATCGGTAAAATGCTTAATACATGGGTTGTTTGAAATGCCCATAAAATAACACTCACGTAATCAACGTTATGTAATATACTTATGTACATATCTACAACGAAATCAACATCTTAACTGATCTCCAAATATATGTTTACAATATATTGCTTTGATATAAGCAACCTTAACATAACCATGTACTCCTTTCTTTGTGCTGGTGATCTTTGCATCCTTTGAATATTAAATATTTTGATTATTATCGACATTCCCTTCATTGCTTAGAAAGATCGTTTTATATTCTTGCAAGTGATATTAAAACGCAAAGTCTAAGATTAATGAATCTATATTGCACGAAAGCGCTACTAAGCTTATTTGTTTTAACAAATACGATATATTTCTTCTATAAAATAAAAAAAAAATAAAATCAACATTTAAGCCACTGAGGACCTATTGTTATTTCCCTTTCACATGGTTCATAAACTTTTAAATATGCATACTCAATTGATCAATATTAATGTATGCTTTAAATTGTTCTCTTTAAATTTAAGGCAGCTTTAAACTCTAAAAGCTTTACATCGAATAACATCACGAACATATTGATGGATTGTCTTTATGTATCATGTATTCTTCTGATATTTTCCAATTTCATCAATTCCTTTCAACAGTCGACCTTCTATGTGCATGTTTATAATAATGACAATCATATAACATCTACTAAAATCCTGTCGGAAATAACAAATATTCCTAGTTTGTCGAGTTGTAGTGCTATGTGCAGGAAGAGGGCTGATTCTGTCTCCTTCTTCTACAATTCTGCCATTAAGAAATGTGTATGTACAGGACAAGTTGAGCAAGGTGACCTTCTACCATTTGTAGGATACGTTCATTTTTCTTCGTCAGGTAGGTTTCTATTGTTTCCTTTTACAAATCATGTTTTTTTTGGCATGCGTAGAGTATTTCGTAATAAAATTGAACAACACAAAAAAGTTAAAGGTAGTGTTAGGAATATGCCATTTTATGTAAATTTCATTTTGATACTGGTTTGTAGCTATAGCTTGCCAAAAGTAATGAACATCTGAAAGATATGAAAGATCGTACCAGAGTTCTATTAAAGAACAACTAGTCACAAATAGTGAGATTTATACTTAATCAAAATTATAATCTACATTCCATTGCTGAAGACTGCTGAATTTGAAAATTAAAAAAAATTGGTATTGCACGATGTTTCTTACTTGACATTTTCTCCTTAAGTTTTTTTTTTTTTAAATACGGTGTACAGTAAACATAAAACAAATAGAAAAACGAGAAATTCTGTTTTTAAATTTTTTTTAAATGTCCAGAAATAAAGCAAACCCAGGCACATAAAATGCATTTAATACCATTTAAATATCAATAACCCTATTTATATTTATACATCGACCATAATTCATCATTTCATGCCCTTTCTTTTCAAGGCAGATTTAAAACAAATATTTGATATGCATGGCTTGTCTTTATTTAATTGAGATCTCATTATTGTCAAACAGTCTCCTTTGTTTTACATGCATCTATTCTTCCATCATCAATAATTCAAAAGTGAAAAAATAAGCTGATTACAAGATCAATATATATTGGTCACAGCTTCCAAACATTTGTCTTTACTTCCCACTAAAGTATTAGCAACAGTAAAGGAAAAAAATAAGTATGCAATGTTATAATATAGTTGAGAAGTGTTGTCAATCACTTCAGAATAACTAAATCTCCAAGGTACTTTAAGAACATTTCAACTTAACCGGTCATCTATGACATCAGGGCCTTTGACATTGTTTTACAAATAGAGACAAAAAAGGAAAACAAACCATGAAAATTCAAAACTTCGTAGAATTCAACTACACAACATAAATATCCCCTTTTTAATAAAAAATAATAGTGTAACTTAATTTTATTTTTTAAAAGAATACCAAGGAAATTTATTTTGAATATTGCAAACTTATTATTTATATAAGTGGCGACGTATTCATTCGCCATTTGTCAGTTTAGAATCTCTCTGCAATAACTAATATATCATTATCTTCTATACACAAGTGATAGTTGGGTGGTGCTGATAGATATTTGCATGTAAAAGAATATTGCAAAACAGGAAGATAATGAAAGTTGGTTAACAGAATAGTGTGGAAGAGATAATAATACTTGTTAATACATAAGAAACAAAGTGATATGAGTTAATTCCATTTTTCGTTACAGACCTCTCGATCTGGAAAGTGTTTGGGAAATCCCACTATCTACATATCAAGAAACAAATAAAATGGCTAGACGCACAGGTAAGAATGATAAATCAAGATGTATAATAATACTCGTCCCCGTTATACACTGGTGTAAAAATACATTTTATTTTTATCTAGGTTTAAATAAATACAGAGAATAATTCAACAATTTATTCTAGTCCGCACATATTTGTTTCTTATATAAGGTTTTTGATTAAGCCATCTTAAAAACGAAATGTTTTACACTTTGCATTTTATATGACTTCTACATGGATGTAAGAAGAATTAGCTTCTTCTTGTTAAAAATGCTGATACCACGTTTTTTCCCTGTATTCACAACTTAATTTAACAAGATTCCATGTGACATTATTAGGTACGGGGAACATAATCTACTTCCAACAAATTCTACTGTTGATACCCTTACTTTGTTTGCAAATACATTTTGCTGATAAGTTGCATATTGACGATCGAAACTGATTCCATCTGTGAAAAAAGTCTAATCTTTGCTATCCTAGCATTTCATCGGTCACCGTATATAACAATGTGATATCGTACATGATTTAATGATATCGAAATGTTTTGAAGTTCCCTGCATATATCAAAAATTCACAAAAAAGATACAAAGATTTTGAAGAAATAATTTTTTGTCAACAGATTGAATGTCGAGAACTTGGGGCAAAATTAGCAGAAATAGAGACATTGGAAGAAAATATTTTTCTGAAGAACATCGCAAGGGAGAATAGCTATGGTTAGATTATTTTTGGAAAAGTACATGCATTAGGATTCGTGAAACAACTTAATAATTTACCTTCTTGGTTATAATTTCTGAAGACATTTGCTGAATTGTCCTATTCTATAGAGTGGACCTTCAGATATCCGGACGCCAGATATCCGGATGCTTCAGTATCCGGACGATTTTTCATCGGACAGAAATTTTAAAATGTTATTCTGTCTTGTTTAACTGGTGATTCAGATATCCGGATGCTTCACATATCCGGACAAATTGACTGGGAACCAAAGCGTCCGGATAAATGAGGGTCCACTGTATTTTAACGTAGGTTTTTTTTTGTTTCAAACTAATTGCTATAAAGTGTCTTTTTTCTTCTTGGTTGAATTTCAGTGTAACTGGCAAAATCTTTCATTAAATCATTCAAAAAGATTCTTAAACATGTGTATTTTGCATTTACCAGTAATAAGAAACGTTTTCTTTTATTTGTTAAAGGCAACACATTTATCGGAGGAACAGATGCCTTCTCTCAGAACAGATGGAGATGGTCAACAACATTTCAACCAGTTAACTTCAGTGACTGGGCACCTAGCAAGCCTGATACATCGGGAGGTGATGAATGTATGGATTTATCTGCTAACTTTGACACGTTGTGGGATGATATGGACTGTGATGCAAATCACGCTTCTTTCATGTGTGAGCGGTTAATTGTTTGAGAGCAAAATGATAAGAAGATTTTATCAATATAAACCTAGCTAGAAACATCTATATCTTCCTAAAATTTGTTAATTATATATAATAAACATTTGTCGTATCAGATCTTCAATATGATTCAAAAATTGGAACTTCACTGAATAATTAATTGAATGCACACACTAATTTTCATTTACTCATATGGAAATTCCAGAGGTGGTATCAAGTGCTTACAAGAAGAGAAAAAAAAATTCGACCTTTCACACCCGCCATGGGCCGTATGCATAGATTCAGCAGATAAAGAAATTTGTAGTCAATTTTAATATAAAAACAAAGTTCTATAATTTTTTTTAAGGAACAGTGTTAGTTAAAATATATAGAAAACCTAAGATAGATTGATGAAACGGTAAGTATAACAATAACTGATCGAAAGTTGAATTTATGAAAATTGAATTTATGAAATATTGTCTATAAACGATGCTGAATAATTCCCTTTAATAATCTCTTACAGTATTCTCTCTCTTTTTCGGTAGCCTGCCTCGATTCAATGATTAAGGATAAAAACAGAGCATGATATTGCTTATAGAATAAATGACAGTAAAGAGACAAAATCCATATACAAGTGGTAGAGAAATCCACTACAGAACTGAGGAAAAGTTACAATAGAAATTTTGTTTGTTAAAGATCTAAATATGAAATAGATGTGACTAACTCTGTGGTGGCTTTACTTGAAGATAGTATTAACTGGGAATATCAAGTCGTTCAAAACATAAGAGTAAAAAAGGCGATGGAAAGTCCAATTTGTGATTCCTCGACACCAGAATAAGTGATTATGGATATTAAAAATCATAGACATTTTTTTTAAAGAAGCAAGTTTTACTGAAGAAAATGTTGGTAAAAGAATCAGTCTTTTTCTTAAACTTTAATATGCCATTAAATAATTGAAGTGGTTACAAAATATGTAATATAAGAAATATTCTTAATCACAAAAGAGTCAAGTCTTGTATTCCACCATATTTCAAGTCAAAGACTACACCTTGTATTTTCTTACAAAAGTATACCGACCATTGCTTCAAATCTTTTCAATTCCAAAAAAACTGTACACGACCTGGATACCGAGTATCTGAAACATAATCCTCCATCGTGTTCAAGTTCTTCTTCGTCCTACAGCTATAGTCCTGCTGGAAACATTATTATAAGTGACGTAAATATATTATAGTTAATAATGAGGATCTTAGGTCACTTATTTTAAAAGGTCCTAAATATAGGAAACCCCGATCCTTCAACTGGCGTGGAAATTTCATAAATATTATACTGTTGAAGATTTCGCAAGCCGATGGGCCAGATATGAAAATGAAGACGTTGGCACTTTGTCAGAATGGATTAAATGTATCAGATCCATGTTAAAGTCGCGTATTAAAAGACTCAGGGGCAATATGAAAATCATATATACTTCTGTGTTCGAAAATCCAAAAGTGAAAAAAAATAGATAGATTACATGAATAGTACGAGGACAAAGCAGGTACCAACATTGTGTTCCATTGTAAGGCTCATAATATAAATTGTATTTTTGACGAATTTGGATTTAATTCTACGAGCGGTAATTCAACTTATACTCATAATTCCCTTTCCAAGGAAGAAATTCTTCAAAACCATATGTCAGTTTTGAATATCTTTAATATTCCACAGAGCCAAAACGAATTTGAGGTACATGTATATATTAACTTAAGGAATTTTCTTTATCTAAACGTAATATCTAACACGTTCAATTTTTGCATGCTTTTTTCCATCTATCAGTTATAATTGAAATGACTGTATAATATAATTGACTTCTTAATGGTAGGCGAGGTGTCTTCTCAAAACAACTGGGTATGTAGCATAAATTAAACTGGGCATAAGTTTATTAACGGCTATGGTATTGAAGGCAGTGATATATATGGTCAGTAGATTACACACACAAGTACTCTGAATTTATCATCAAAATGATGCTTGAGTTTCTGATTGACAATGTTTATGTAGTTTTTGGAGACCTGGTCTTCCAACAATATACTGGAATTTCAATGGGTACCAATTGCGCTCCGTTATAAGCAGACCTATTCTTGTATTCATATGAAACAAAATTTGTGCAAAAAGAAGAAACACTTGTTGTGGCTTTCAATTCGGCATTTAGGTATATCGACGGGGAATTGTCGTATTAACAATTTAGAAAACGAGTTAGATTATTGACAAGCAATTAGATGAAACAAGAATATCAGCAGTCTTGTTTAATGTCACCATATCGTAAGTTTTTATGATCGATACAATGACCTTGACAGCAAATACAATTTATCATTGAGTCAAATGCCGACTCACGTCTTTCATACTTATTGTAATCCATTATTTATACAATGAAATGACGACAGATTTTTCCGTTCCATCCCGATCATGACAAGGAGGACACGGCGGGTGTGACCGGTCAGCAGGGGAAAGTCAGTCATCCATGATTCCATCTCTGACGTTTAGGAGGTCTGAGTTTGCTCTGCGCTGTTTTTAATTAGGGACTTTGATATGGAATACTGTTCGTTATTTCCGTATCCTTCTGATTGATTCATAACGTTCTATTGTAAATATAAGTCATTTTCCTGTGACTACTTTAATTTTATCGACCTGTCAGGTAGTCTTCGGTTAATGAACATTTTCGAAATCTTACACGCCTGACATGATACTAGGGACAGCGGAATGCAAAAAATAGGAAACTTTCGGGGAGCGTATGAAAATACGTTTTGATGCATTTTTTACCGTACAGAGAAATTATTTTCGTGATACGTTTCACACTGATAGACTTGTCTTCAGGGAAAGGGTGCCACAATCATTTGCGTCAGAGTCACAAGTCTATTCCAATCGGATCATCACTCGTTTTATTCGTTAAATTGAAATATTAAATAATTTTAATTTCACGACTCTGTTTAACAATTAAGTTCATATGAAATTAAATAAATTAAACTTCGGTTTTCCACCTGATTCTCAAACTTTAACTTTTAGTATAAATGCTTAGTGATGTAAACTGAATGTAGGTCATAAACGAATTTCAATATCGCAATAGCATATCCTTGTTTTAATTTAAAAAAATATATAAGTTAGTAATCTTTTTTTTTGCATTCTTTTTACTTTCTATGAAATGATGCTGCTTTCAAAAGAATTCGCATTTTGTTGGTCAAAAAATGATTAAGATCTTTTAAATTTATGCCCTTATTAAGAAAAATAAAATTAATTTGACCCGTCTTTGTTAAAAATACCAAACCTGTGCAAAAAAAACACGTTTGAATTAATCATTTTATTATATTATATTTTCGGAAACCTTAATATATATATTTTCTTTCATTTTGTAGAAATATATGTTGTGTAACTCGCCGGCTAATTTTTTTGTTGACGTAAATTTGACACTTCAATTGTTTTAAGTCAGGGTGAAAAGAGCAATCGAAGCATAAGAGAGTAACACTCCTGAAGGTCTTAAAAATATGGAACCACGTGACACCCACTATAGTATGTTATGTGTGGTATTAACTGTTCTTCTAATGAATATTTAAGATTTTTTCTTCTGACTGTCGACTGAAATTTAACTGTTCTTTGTGGGTAGACAATTTTTTTCTTCTGAAAAAAGTTTATTACGTACTAAAAACAGTGATTCGTGAGATATTTTTTTAAAGGTGAATATTTAATAAATTTCTCCCTTAAAATTTTTATTCCCCTTGAAGATTTAGGGCTCTCTACCTTTTGATCCTTTTAAAAATAAGTAATTTTAGGTCTCCTATCTGTATTTAAGGCACCAGTTGTGGTTTGTCCAATAGGACTAAAGTTGAAGTCATGTAATTAGACCTGATTTATTCTATGAAGTTTAAGACATCTTATTACATCGAAATTTATGACCAAAATCTAAAAATTATAAAGTCGAATATGGAGCATTTAGGAGAGTAATTATTCTGCCCATTGTACTTCTTTAAAATGACCGATGCCTACATTTCTCCTAATTTTGCAAAAAGTTTTCACAATAAACCATATAAAAAAAATGTTGATAAAAATATGTTTTCTTTACCTCTCTGCAATAAGAAGTTATTCTTATTTGCGTGTATAGTGCATTAAAGTCAGTATAATTTCATTCTTATGTATTTAGATATTGGACAAGAAAAAATTCAAGAAAAAGTTTACACAGCGATAAGTGACAAGGCTTGTTATTTTTAAACCCCTTTTGGGCCCCTGGTTTGGAATATATTTTATGATAAGTGAGAAGGCATGTTATCTTTAAACCCCTTTTGGGCCCCTGGTTTGGAATATATTTTATAATGATGCACCAGGGGGTTATTTCCTTATTGGTCATATTTTTTGGGAGGAACATACAACAAAAGCAATCTATCAAGATGATGGTAATTAGTTTAAGTGCCAAGTAAAGGTCTAAATTTGAATCTATTTACCGGTACATTATAACGTTTCTATATGAGCGATTTTTTTTCAAAAAAAGAAAATTAACGAGGCTGAGTCTAATTATTTCTACCATAGGGATTTTGATAATTTTTGTTAATTCATTTTTAATGTTATATTTATTGTTTTAAGATTTTAAAAATCGAATGCTTACCATCCCGATTTCTTTGAGGGTCATATGAACATCTAAAGATCACATGTTATTTTTCTCAAGATTAATGACAAAAGTTTGTTTGAGTCATTTGTCCTTAATGAATAAAAAATTGTCGTGATCCATTCACTAGATTGATATACCAAAAATAAATACCATTCCATTACTCTTCAACATACCTGTAAGTAATGGTACGACGGTATCAATTAAGTAGAAATTGTACAAACAATATACACGTAAAATTATACAAAAGACATTGTATTCAAATTATCGGCGTTTTAAATTCCTGAAAAAAATGTTTTATTTAATAATAATTTTAAAAATGGTTTTTTATTGTGAAAAAACCACTTTGATCTGGCGCCTTGCTGCATTCAAATTACGTCATGTTTCACGAAATGGCATAAAATCTATAGGTTCATATCGATCAAAGACTTGACGTTTATTTTGTGTTATGTGGAATTACTTACAACAAAACAGCAATTAATTGGAAGTTTTAATGTCGTTTTCTTGTGTCGTATGGCTTCAAATCGAAAATAAATTCATCTTGTGGTATTAAAAAAATGTAAATTTGTGTGATATCATACTTAACATTTCCCGTCGGTTAGGCCTGTCCCCTTTTTGTAGCCTTTACTTTGCTACGATTTTCTATTTGGTATCCCACAAAAGATACTAAATATATTATCCTCTTAGTTGTTTCAAGCTCTCTGTTTTATTTAAATTGTGAGTGATGGGCAAAATTTTCCACGAATCCGTCACTGGATCCACCGTAATATTAATACTGGTGTCCCAAGTAATTCGATACTCAAGGACATACTCTGAGTACGATGAATTTAAAAATCAAGAAAGACAACTGAAAAAGTTGATCTTTTGGTTATTTCAGCAACTTCAATTATTGTCAACAATTCTATGGTCAGTACGACAACTTTGTTGACAAGTAATCCATTAATAGGTCATGTTCTGTCTAACGTCCATCATAGAAATTGTAATGTCTTTGTTTTTATGCTACATTTGACTACAGAATGACCCCTTGTTGATCAAGACATTAGGCTCACGGAGGGTGTTTCCGGTAAACAGGGAACGCTTATTCATGCAATACACCTGATCCTATACTTGGACTTTCCAGGGGTGCATAGAAAGTCCTTGTTCACAAATTTATAGCGTAAACTTTGCAGATATTGAAAGATTGATAATTTTTTCACATTTTTCATAATAAATAAATAACTGTTTTTCAATGAATATGATGTTAAAACAAAATACCTAGTACAGTATCCGTTCCGCCCTTAGAACTTTCTGAAAATTAAACTTGCAAGGTTGCAAAAACATCGTTTTGATCTCAAATACAACAAAATTTTACAAATTTGATGTTAAAAATAATCAAGCCAGGACCTTTTTGAATATTGGATATATATAATTATGTATAATTATTTGTAATTGAAATTGTAAACACCCATTTCATTTTCTCGATTTTTCCTATAATTTATCAATCATAGTCAATGTCTTGAAACAAAATCCTAACCATGAATGTAAAAAGAAGTCCTCATTTGAATTTTATGCAGAGTTTTGTTTGTGAAAATAGCAAGGTATTTCTAATATATATTAAACTTAGAAATATATTGCTTGAAATAATATTTTTACATAAGTCTGATAGCGATTCAAAAATTATTTTTCCAAGGTTATGATGAGAACTCCTACAGACAAATATCGTGCATTGTTATCAAAAATTAATAAATACCAGCTGGAAAAAAAAAATCACCTTAAATTACATGATGTTTCAAAAATATCAAATTTCTCATAAAATACAATATTTTTCAAATAATTTCCTGAATTTTAATATTTATTAACTAAAATAAATGTAAAAAAAGTATTTAAAGGCATTTTTATTTCTTTAAAAAATGTCACAAAAAGCTTGATTTCAAAGGTAAAGCGTTCCTCCTAAAAAGTCAAAAATTGATTTTAGAATAGAAAAAAGGGTGATGGAAATAAAAGTTAACTATAAAATTCATATCTAATTACTAGCTCAACAAATAAATATTTGAAAATTTGAATACATAATTGAATCCCAAAAGACTCATTAAATTGTTGTTGGTAATAACCATTTTAAATAAAATGGCAGTTAAGAGGAAATTGATATAGACTACTTTTTTAAAAAAAATGTGTTTCCATATCTATCTTTCATATATATATATATATATATATATATATATATATATATATATATATATATATATATATATATATATATATAT
Source organism: Saccostrea cuccullata (assembly GCF_032062105.1). NCBI lineage: Eukaryota > Metazoa > Mollusca > Bivalvia > Ostreida > Ostreidae > Saccostrea > Saccostrea cuccullata. The sequence continues at coordinate 70,447 of NW_026936391.1, forward strand.
CCAAATTTGAAAATTTCACAGTGTCCGGTTTTATATAGGTAAAATTAAAATAAAAAAGGCAACACAGATTAAAACGTTAGCGCTTTCATTACATCTTCAGACGTTTTACAAATGCATTCTTTATCCTGACTGCAATGTCTTACAAAACTATTAATACTTTAAAAATCATTATCTATAATTGAATCTGACAGCAAGCAATTAAATGCTTGCAGTTTGCTCACACCTTTGAAACCAAATCCGATATGTGAATATCCGAATCCACATATCGGATTTGGTTTCAAAGGTGTGAGCAAACTGCAAGCATTTAATTGCTTGCTGTCAGATTCAATTATAGATAATGATTTTTAAAGTATTAATAGTTTTGTAAGACATTGCAGTCAGGATAAAGAATGCATTTGTAAAACGTCTGAAGATGTAATGAAAGCGCTAACGTTTTATTCTGTGTTGCCTTTTTTATTTTAATTTTACCTATATATATATATATATATATATATATATATATATATATATATATATATATATATATATATATATATATATATATATATAGAAAGCACAGAGAAATTCACTGAAATTCACTTTTATAAGTATACTCACTTCCGCCCCAGCCCAGGGTTGAACTCTCGACCTACGGAATCTGTCTCCTAGCAGTACAGGAACAGTGCTTTAGACCGCTTGGCTAGCTAGGCTACTTTAAAACTTGCTTTCGATGCCGAAGGAATTCTCACAACGCTGCCCTACACTACACGGTCATTGAGAATAGAAGTGAGATACAGTTATTTGGACATTACTTTTCAGAGAATCGTTACCAATACATGTTGTGAAGAAATTAATTTTTTTTTTATAAAGCCCAATCTACAACTAGATGCTGTCATGAGACAGTAATACCTGCACTAAGGTGTTTGCCTCTAAATACACACTCGTACATATTGCGCTTTCCAAGGAAAAGTCAAAATAATTCTATAATTTACACAGTACATGAATTCGTCACATTGAGTATAACATTCTCAGACCCTGTGACAATGTGACCATGACTCAATGCCTCTTATTTCTATTTTATATGCTTCATAGGCGTCGGAAGGAAATTTAAAGTGGGGAGGGGGGATAAACCAACGAAAAAGGTCAACCCCAATTTTCAATACATAGAAAATGTCTAACTTTGCAAAAACATTTG
>NW_026936392.1:0-7060 GCF_032062105.1 Saccostrea cuccullata
GATAACATATGTATTAGTAAAAATTTTTAAAAACGCAATGATGATTATTTTTCACTCTGACAACTTGCCCACGAATTTACCGGACAACTCTCGTATATATTTACACACACACAAAGGAAAGATGTGGGAAGGAAATGCAATACACCCACATTAAAATTGAAAGACCAGTAATTGAATTGTTTCGAAAGTATTTGTACCATTTATGCCACTTATTACGGACATTTCAAAGGCCAGATTATATATAACGCTATTTAGACATTTCCGAGAGAGACAAAACCCTATTCTCCTTTCTGTAAAGACAAAAGAAATTTCCAATAGCACAGTTTCCTGATAAAAGAATTGTAAACGTAAAAACCTAACTGAGAAAACAACAAATGTCGGTACATATTTTCTATGGCTCATGGCTAATTGCCTTATAACATGTCTCTGACATAAGTTTTATATAACCGTATATATTACGCTCATTTTTCTTGAATACGCCAAATGATAAACATGTATACGTATTAATTTGTCATGAATTCAACCACATTGCAAAGCAACTTTCTTTAGGCGATGGAGAAAAAAATCTTTTTTACACGGACATTTTCAATTTTTATCCTTTTTTAGCCTTTTGTGCCCTTTAAACATCATCGGCATTATCCTCATCATCAAGTCCAAATCTATTGCAAAGAATTTAAAGGTGTAACGCATTTGATGACATGCGACTTTCTTACCGGACTTGTCTTATTTGTCGGTCCTTTAATGTACCGGCTCCTTAGATATCGCCAGGGGGGGGATCAAAGTTTTCCTTGATCCGAATTTGCTCTTGATATCTATTTTGCACACCCTGGACTCTCCATAGATCGATTAATATCCATAAAACAACCCAATTTTTACATGTTTGATCAGCCGAAAATTTACATATTTTTTTTTCATTGGTCAGCTTCCATTGTTTATCATACTACAATGGTTTCTTTTTTGTCTTTTATCCATTGGGGGGACAATTCGATAAAAGAACTTAGGAGTCTATCTATTTCTACATCATTTGTGTTTCACTTTATTTTATCGTAGGAAAATAAATGCTTGTGCGAGAAAACACATCAAAAGAATTAACCTTTGTCCAACGAGTTTTAAGACCAACGGGTTTGCAGTACTTTCCATTGTCAATTGTATTACTACCGTTTCCCGGGTTTTCCTCTTTGCTTTTTACCTTCCAGTTAAAATTTTTCAGCATTGACATTATTGACCCAAACCGAGAGATGAAAGTAACAAAGTTTTTCCTAAAATACCCTACCCTTTAATAACATTAGAAAGCCTCCTGAATCCTCTCTTATATCTTGTAAGATTTCAGGAGACACACAAAAGTTTAGGAACTTCTTTTGTCCTTCAAAGTACTTCACGCTCAGAAAGCAACGATTATAAAAAAGCTAACGTTGAAAGGAGTCAATGTGATGAATATTCGAATTAAGAACGTGATATAATGCTAGAAACTCTTTAAGTAAATATATGGATTTCGTAAAAACTATTATGTGTATGAGAAATGAATCTAAAAAATAATCAATTTCATTTTGTAAAATTTCCATTAAAATTTTGCTTTTGTTTAGCTCACCAGCCAAGGCTCAAGTGAGCTTTTCGATCAAAATTTGCCTTGTTGTCGTGTAGTCGTTGTCGTCGTAGTCGTTGTTGTGTTGTAAACTTTTCACATTTTCACTTCTTCTAAGAAATACTGGGCCCCTTTTTAAACCCAAAATTGCCACAAATATCCTTGGGTGAAGGGGATTTTTTTAAATAAGGGACCCCTTTTTCCCAAAGGGGGGATAATATGAATGAGAGAAAAATTATTGGCATTTTAAAAAAAACTTCTTTTCAAGAAGCACTGGGCCAGGAAAGATGAAACTCATGTGGAATCATCCTCAGGTAGTGTAGATTCAAGTTTGTTAAATCATGTCCCCCCCCCCCCGGGGTAGGGCGGGGCCACAAAATGGCCGATCAAAGTTTTACAAAGGAATATAAAAGGAAAAATCTTTAAAAATCTTCTTCTCAAGAACCACTGGGCCAGGAAAGTGAAAAAATGTGGAATCATCCTCAGGTAGTGTGTTCAAGTTGGGTTTAAGTCATGACCCCCGGGGTAGGGCGGGGGGAAAATGGCCATAAATTTCATAGGAATATAAAGGAAAAATCTTTAAAAATTTTTTAAAAACCACTGGGGCCCGGAAAAATGAAAATCATGTGGAATCATCCTCAGTTAATGTGATTAAATTTTTTAAGTCATAACCCCCAGGGGGGGGCCAAAATCCATCAAGTTTTCATAGGAATATGTAGGAAAAATCTTAAAAAACTTCTTCTCAAAAAAATTTAATCAGGAAAGATGAAAGTAATGTGAAATTATCCTCAGGTAATGTAATTAACTTTGTTAGTCATGACCCCCGGGGGGAAGGGTGTGGCCAAAATGGCCGACCAAAGTTTTACATAGAAAATATGGGAAAACCCTTTTTTAAATCTTCTTTTAAGCACTTCAAAGCCATGATTAGTAATATTTATATGGAATCATCCTAGGTAATGTAGATTTTGTTTGTTCAAATTAGATCCCCCTTTGGAGGTTAAAAAACAAGCCCCCCCCCCCCCTTAAGTTAACTTACAGTTCTGATTATATTTTTTTTTCCCAGCTGATGTGCTCAGGTGAGCGCTGTGGCCCCTGGGCCTCTTGTTTTTTTTAAAAATTTTTTTTTTGATGAATAGAACTAAGGACTGTGAGTGCTATGCTCTAAAAATGATATTCCTCTTCCACATGATAAAGCTGTAAAGTCCAGCATCTTTCATCAAATTTTTGGTAACACAAAGACCTTGTGAGCAAATATAATCTATATTAAATCAATAGTTGACTGTACTTATTGTTAAGCGATTATTTTCAAACTGAATTGTCGACGGAATTTTCTCTTTGCCAGATATAATTGAAAATAATAGTGGAAGGCTTACTCCTCCATGGCACCTAACCCCCCTTGGTGTTTTGAGGTCCGTGTATCTTGATTTAAAAAATTATCAAAACGGTACGATTATTAATAATTTTAAGAATGGATAGGATTTATATTTTTCTCCAAAAGTGGATGTCAGGGGGGGGGCCCCCTAGTGGTGAACCTGATGTGACCTTGACCTTGTCTGTGGCAGACATTTAAACATGTTTTTGGGAGAACTGCCCCCGGCTTACATAGTGGGGGCTTAAATTCGGGTATCCTTATCAATGCTTTAAAATCTATACAGAAGATTTTGTGAAAAAAGTAAATGGAAAAATTAATGCTGAACAGAGTCATTTGCAATAGATAATGAAACGAATGAAACAAATAAATTGGGAATGATTCAAATTTTTTTTCAAACAAATTACTTGTCTTTAATCACTTTTTAATAATTTCTGTCAACTAATTATTACAAATTTTTTGTTTGTGTACTTGGGTTTGTCTGTTTTAATTTGTTTTTGTATTCATTATTTATCATAGAATATGTAATTATATATTTCGTTGTTTTTAAATTTAAAATAATTTTACTTACCCGTCTTTCTGTCCCACCGGTTTTTCGCTCGTCTTTTCTACATGCTTCCAGATATTGAGCTTACTTTTGATTCCGTGACTTCCCGGAATACAAGGATTTATTTTCCCCATTGATCTAAAAATAGTTCCGGAAATTCCAAATTGATACAAATTGTTTTAAAAAGCTGTTTAAACGACTATGTTTTTTTTTCATGTGAACAAAACATAAGCGAATATATATTTTAGGTGAGGGTGGAAAGAGGGGATGCGGGGCCCCCCCACCCCTCCAAAACTTTTACTGAACAAAAATTTTTTTTTTTATTTTTTGGCAGTCAATTTTCCCTAAAATTACCCCTTTCCCTTTTAAAATTATTATACAAAAGACTGACATTATATATTTCTTTCATGGCAACTAAAATTGATTTATCAAAATTATTTTAAATTGATGACTGGTAAGGTTTTTTAACTTTTTAATTCTGCTACTCTCTTGTATTTTCTAAGACTTAATAAAATGCAAACAAGTAATATGAGCTGTATCATTTTATCAGTGAATCATATAATAAAAAATTATTGCTGTTTTTCGGTCAATACAATGATTTAGCCATCTTGAATACAAATTTTTCCTGCCCCGGGGCCTGAAAAATTTTTTCCTCAGATGGCTAAATCATTGTATTGACCTCAAAAACCAGCAATAATTGTATATTAACACATTATGGGTAAACAAGAATATCAGCAGTTCGATTAAGGATGACGTTTATCAGGTTTCAGAAAAAAAGAAGGGAAATTTTATAAAATATTATATGTTAAATTAAAAATAGTTCTAAATGAATAAAATAACCCTTTTTTTTTTAAAATTTAAATTTTGAAATTCAATATTTTATTATTCAAATAAAATAAACAAAAAAAAAATGTTTGGTAATGCAGAGGAAATTACAATTTTAATTATTCATTTTTTTCAATTTTTTTTTATTTTTTTTAATAAATACAATGTAAAATTAATGATTTATAAATATATTTTTAAAAAAAATATGTGATAGCTCTAAAAATTGTTTCAAATAATTAGAACACTATGAAATAAAGAAATTAAAAATATGAACAAAAACCATTCCAACAACATATCTCAATAACTTGATATTGCCCCATTTAATGTAAAGGATTGATTGATTGATTAAATATTGTTTAACGCCAAATCGGCAGTTTTAGCCATGGGCGGACCATTAATTTAAATCAGTTTTTAAAGTTTTTGGTTTCTCTGGCGGCCCCCCTAGCCTACCTTTTTCGAACTCCAGTGAAACGATAAAGTAAAGGAAAACTGGGGCAACAAAAGAAATTTACTAGATGACTAAAAAATTTCCCCTGATAAGAACGAAAACCCACCAATTGCACTTTGTACACGTATGATTCTTGTGTTAATTTTCAAATTTTAAAAAAACTAGGTCAATGAACTACTTTTCATGGTGTGGCCTTTATTTCTGGGAAAACCCCATTTTTTACATTTTACCATTTTTACTTCATTCACAAAATTTACAAGAACAAAATTTTAGATAATGAAATATTTTAGCAATGGAAAAGCGTTGCTTCAAAAAAAGAAACTATTAGATTTGGGTCATAAATTTATAAATTTGTCCCAATTTCCTTTATTTAAATTTTTTTCCCAAATTTTTAAACGAATATTACAAAATCTGAATGATAAGAAATCTAAATTTTTTATAGCCTCAGGTTAAATTTGTTCCCCAATTCTCATGGTATTAACATTATATTATATAAAATATTAAATTTTCAAAATTTGGGATTGAGTTAAAACTTGGTTATTTTTTCATTTGAACATTTTTTTTTTTCGAAATGATGCATTAAACAGACTGGGATATTTTATTTCTTCAACTTGTTTGTCAATAATCTACCTCATTTTAGAAATTGTTATACGTCCAATTCTTTAAAAGCTAAATTTCTCGAGAAATGATTTGTATGCTTCTTAAAGATACCCCGAAAATCATTTATTCAATAGACAATTTGATTGTTAAAGAAAACTACTGCAAATGAACTAATGAACTTGACACGGGTTTTTGGTATTTTAAACACTTGTCTGCAAAGACCATGCAGTTTAAACAAAAATTAACGCTAGTCAAGTTTGTGCATATTGTGTTTTATAAACAGGAGTGTCCGGTAAAATCGTGGAAAAATGTTTTCTGAAAAATAATGGGCGCTTTAAGCTAAAATTTTTAGAATTGTTTTTTATATTCATTATTTTAAAAAAAATATAGATAAAAATAAAATGTTATTTTTTTTGAATATACAAAGGTTAGAGATATTTACAAAAAAAAATAAATAGGGTTTTTTGAAAAAAGTATGTTTAGTATACGTGAAATTGTTGTTTCTAACTGACATATTTTTGATGAGTCCCCTTCAAAAACAATTAAAACATACGAACAAACAGCTGTGATAATGGTAAAAACGGTTGTAAACTTTTGATGTAAGATTGTCATTTACTTGAATGATAGTGAAAATAGTGTCAATAACTTATATTCATGGTGTGAAATCGGGTCCTCGACTGTTTATGGAAAATAAAAGGGGAAAAAAAAAAAAGTAATGGGTTTTACGTTATATTGGGGGCCCCGAGGCGATACAACACAGAACATAAAATCTCTAATTTTTAATTTTTCATGTAAAATTTTAAAAATTTTATGCATATTGATAACATATGTATTTTGAAAATTTTAAAACGCAATGATGATTATTTTTCACTCTGGACAACTTGTCCACAATTTTAGGACAACCCTGTATATATTTACACACACACAAAGGAAAGATGTAGAGATGGAGACTGCAATACACCCACATTAAAAATTTTAAGAACTCAGTAATTTAATTGTTTTGTAAAATATTCGTACCATTTATGCCACTTATTACGGACATTTCAAAGGCCAGATTATATATAACGTTTTTAGACTTTTCCGGGGAGACAAAACCCTATTCTACCATTTCTGTAGAAGACAAAAGAAATTTCCAATAGCAAGTTTCCTGATAAAAGAATTGTAAACATGTAAGAAAACTAACTGAGAAAACAACAAATTGGTCATTTTTCTATGGCCATGGCTAATTGCCTTATAACATGTCTCGACATAAGTTTTATATAACCGTATATATTACGTCATTTTTCTTGAATACGCCAAATGATAAACATGTATACGTATTAATTTGTCTAATTCAACCACATTGCAAAAAATCTTTTTAGGCGATAAAGAATCTTTTATTACACGGACGATATTCAAATTTTATGCCTTTTTTTTAGCCGTTATTGTGACCTTTAAACTATCCCTTATCCTCATCATCAAGTCCCAGTCTATTGCAAAGAATTTAAAGGTGTACATCAGCAGTTTGATACATGCATTTTTTTTACCGGACTTGTCTTATTTGTCGGTCCTTTAAAGTACCCTCCCTTTAAAATGCCAGGTGGGGAAAAAAAGGTTTCCTTGATCCGAACTTTGCTCTTGATATTATTTTGACACCACTGGACTCTCCATAGATCATTAATATCCATAAAACAACCCAATTTTTACATG
>NW_026936393.1:0-71306 GCF_032062105.1 Saccostrea cuccullata
GGTATATTGTGTATCCAACAAATACGGGTAGGTCATGGGATCAAATCCAATGAAGCCAATCTTTTGGTTGATCACGCATCAACCCGTTCATTAAAAAAATTATACATGCACCTTTTACAATACATTTATCATTGTGATTCTTTTATTACAAATGTTTACAATCGTTCCCTAAATCATTAAATGATTTTTCTTACAAACCTCTATGTTATAAAATGAATGTGTTATACTTTTAGACCATTTACGACGTCATTTTAAAAATACGTCGAGTGTGAATGACTACTACGAGGGCTGTTCAATAAATAATGTCCTCGGTGCTCAGAAAGAAGCAAAAGACGCTTTTCAATAATTTAGTCTTCATTATTATACTTATAAATCTCTTTTTATTACAACACATGTCCGTAACCTTTTTTATCCAATTTCTGATTGATTTTAGAACTCATTTTTGGGTATGACCCTTGGTATACTGGAAAATGGCAGATCCAATGATTTCATGGGCTTGTTTCTTCCTTATGAAAGGTGTTTTTTTCAAGTTTGGAAATATAATTAAGTCAAAAGGTCAAAGATCTGGCGAATATTGTTAATATGAAAAAATATTAACCATCTGTGTATCCGTAGAACCCCTTTACTCGTCAGGGCGTGCGGGTTTGGACGCTGTCATGAAGAAATTTAATGTAGTGGATTCCTGATTCTGGGTCCTTCCTCTAATAAACCTTTCGATTTTTTTGCAAAAAATGTGTTTTCTACCCTCATCCAGAAATTAAACTGTCTCCCCGTATACGAATTTAAACAACAATACCACTAATATTTAAGAACATTGCATATAAATCTGTCTTTGTGCTCTTGCAATTCTTTGCTCTTTTCAGACCTTCGCTGTTTTTGTCAAGTACATCTTATGGTAAATTTTGTTTTGAGGATTTTAAGCAATAGATTCGAGTTCCATTATCTGTTTGAATATCAAAAAAACGTGGATAACTCCAATTACTGATATTTTAAAATAATTGTTAAGACATTTATACACGCTGCCGTTTTCACTCATTTATCAAAATATAGGGTGACCTTTGAGTACTAAGCTTTTTCACCGTCAAACGTTTCTTAAAAACGGTGTAAACTACCCCCGATGTGATGTCTATCAAATTTGCTATGTGTCTTAAAGTCAATCCTACCTCATCAAGTATTATTTGTTGAAATTTGGCAAACAGTACATAAGTGTTGTAGTTTTTTGTTGGCAAGGACGGTACCCATTTTTGATGCCCATTATATAATTTTTTATCATTGAAATCCACCTTCTCATTTGTCTATAAAACAGGTATTGGTTGCTGTAAATGTCACACATTTCAGTGAATATTTCTTTGGGATTTTTAACCAGTTTTACAGCAGCTTTTTTGAAGCTTTTATTTTCACTCTAGTTTACCGATTCTTTACCATTCATTTATAATGCAGTGTCTCGAAAAGCCCTTGTTTCCCAGCTTCTCACAATGAAACTATGTGATGAAAAGTGGTTACATGAACTGTTATAAATTCATTAAAGATTCAATTATGAGAGAAAGCCAATTTTTATGTCATATGATATCTGTATTGTATGTCATACAGTTCAGGACATTATTTATTGAACAGCCCTCGTATGTACACTGTACATGTAATACGCCTTATACATATAGCGTTACACTCTATATACTGAAAACATTTGCAAATGTTAATTTTTTAATTTATTGTTCATTAACATAATTTCAATCATAAAGAATATTTTTGTTCAACGAATACTTTAACAAAAGGTAAGCGAAAAATAAAATTATAAAGACTGGAAGAAAATAATAAATAACTTAAGTTATTTTTCAATATCGAATCTCAAAAGATTCGATATATGGACCCATACTTTGATATTGATTCAGATCAAGAGGGAAAATTATGCTAAGAAATGCTTAGACAATATTTAAAAAGATAAGAGTATACTAGTTACTATAAGCTCTTCATACAAGTTTTTCATTTGATACCCATTAACCAGTATTGATGAAACATTTGCTGATATTTACCTGAAAACAACTACTTTCTGGTGAGTATATAACAATGGACACAGATGTGACCGTTCGTGAAGCATAATTTTCAATGCATTCAAACATAATTTCAGCAACTCTTGTTGGATTGTATGACAGGTATCCGGTCCCAATTGGTGGGAAGGCGATGGACCTGTAACCGTCAGCATCAGCCTGATCCAAACACTCTGTCACCAAGTCTTCTAAAATCTGGAAAAAATTTGAAATCAAATTTGATATGAAATAAAAAAATCCTTTCAGTCTAAAATCGAGTTTTTTTTTAACCATTTAACTGTTTGTATGAAAATTGTAGTTGCGTCTATTAAAACCTTGATTACAGTTAAACAACATGTAATATGCCCTATAACTATATTCTCGCAATGCCAGCCTTGAGTCGGTGGCAATGTGTTGCGAGGATGCATATGCCATATTACTAGGAAGAATTTGTTTTAACGAGTAGTTTTAGTTTCAATGTTTAAATTCATTAAATGTTCATCTTATTTTGGCAAGCACAGCGTTCCAATTGTTCAAAACCAATGCTCATTAAATATAATTTGATACTTCTATACAACTTGAACATTAGTACCTGTTCGTCTTTTTTAGATGTATACTTGGTCAGAACTCCGTGATATATTGCCCTACAGGCGAGGTGTCCTCCTGTTGTGACCGCTATTTCTCCTGGGTCTAATTTCCTCGTATAAGTCTGACGACACTCCCTCTGAATGCCCCTCCCTGCCGCGGCCAGGAGGGAACTAGAAGCCCTCCCTAAGCTCAGATCGAGACGAGGATTCGTAGTGTTCACTATTACGTCAACCTGCATAGAGTAATTGAAAGTTCAGAAGACAAAGGTAAGTTATTTTAGATTTTTGTAACTAAAATTTCACCCAGACTACTACTGCTACTTCATCAATTTTGTCTATGTAAGGCGAAGTTTAAAAAATACAATAAGTTTTTAAAGAATGGTTATTTTTAAAAATAAATTTAGATGTTAAGGTGACTAAAACATTTTTAATAATTCTATTGATTTATTTCTAAGAAACTTTAACCTTTTGTCTGGTAATGTCTCCACCAACAACAGTGACCGTTATATTGCCGATCTGATACCCCGAGTTAGCCTTGTCCCCAGAACCCCGAACCCTGTGTTTGGATAAGTACGTGGCTCCTCTTAGATCCTCCTCCGAGTCTTCAGTTGATTCTGAAAGTGAATTAAATTTTCTAAAACATACAAAACGAAATTTAAAATATAACTTCCAATGTATAATTTAAATTGCCCCTGTGAAACCTGTGTACAGTATAATGTCAATCGGATGCCTTAAAGCCATCATATTCATATATGTGAGTCGACTCACTTTTACCAATTTCAAAACTCTATATACTGCATAAAGTTGCACATAAAATCTGACAAATTTAAGCAACATAAAGAAGACAATTTTTGTACACGGAATCTCCAGGATTGTAAAATACGTGTTCCTAATACTTAAAATGAAAACTAGACAAACAGTTTTCACTTCCATGTTACAAATAATCATTGCTCGATTACGTACCTTCATCGTCGAAACTCTCAGAATCAGACGATTCAGACGACGAAGAATCCGAATAATCTAACAATTTACGAGACCTGTATCTGTAGCTAGCCATCTGACTTGTATATTGATGCTGGTGACAACAAATGGAAATCACAAATGGAAAAAATGCACTCCTACTCCAGTTTTACATTTGATATCGGTATCCTTCCGTGTATGTTTCAATATGTTTTCCTCCAAGTTTCGCTCAGGCAAAGGAACTTTTTTCAGCGATTATTCAATGGACAAGGAAGAAAAAAAATACATGAAGAACTTGGATTTAAATAGTCCGATTTCTTTTGAATAATAATGTTTTTGGCTTATTTTTCTAATAAAATAAATATCAATGAAATATGAAAATAATATTAATTTTAATCAGTTTCACCAGAAATAAAGAACGAGTGTTGCAACCACTATTGAAATAACGACCACTATTGAAATAATTATATCAATAGTGGTTGAGAGTGCATTTCAATAGCAAACATAGTTAGAAACCACTATTGAAATACGACCACTATTGAAATAATTATATCAATAGTGGTTGAAAGTGCATTTCAATAGCAAACATAGTTAGTAACCACTATTGAAATACGACCACTATTGAAATAATTATTTCAATAGTGGGTGAAAGTGCATTTTAATAACAAACATAGGTAATAACCACTATTGAAATAATTATATCAGTAGTGGTTGAGAGTGTATTTCAATAACAAACATTATAAGTTATAACCACTATTGAAATACGACCACTATTGAAATAATTATTTCAATAGTGGGTGAGATTCATTTTAATAACAAACATAGGTTGCAACCACTAATGAAATAATGTTCACTTTTGAAATAAAGATTTCAATATGAACTATCAAAATAATTATTTAATCACTTTTGAAATTATAATTTCAATAACTATCTAAAACTTCATTTTAGGATGGATGATACAAACAAAGTATGGATGCCTGGATTGGCACATATTTTTTGTTCTGATTTCATTGAAAATGATGCAAATAATAGAGAATATAAAGAAATTGATGTTCAAAGTTTTGCTCAACTAGAATCATCCTTATCAATTTATACACTTTAATTATTAATCTATATATTTTTCACCCCCAAATCCAATTTTTGTGAAATTTTGGTTAAAATAATAAAAGTTACGCAGTGAAACTTTACTTTCAATACTTGTCGTATTTCAATAGTAGTTGAAACCTATGGTAATCATATTGAAATGCACTCTCACCCACTATTGAAGTAATTATTTCAATAGTGGTCGTATTTCAATAGTGATTTATATCTATGTTTGTTAGTGAAATGCACTCTCAACCACTATTGAAGTAATTATTTTCATAGTGGTCGTATTTCAATAGTGGTTATTACTTATGTCAGTTATTGAAATGCACTCTCACCCACTATTGAAATAATTATTTCAATAGTGGCCGTATTTCAATAGTGGTTACTAACTATGTTTGCTATTGAAATGCACTCTCAACCACTATTGATATAATTATTTCAATAGTGGTCGTATTTCAATAGTGGTTACTAACTATGTATGCTATTGAAATGCACTCTTAACTACTATTGATATAATTATTTCAATAGTGGTCGTTATTTCAATAGTGGTTGCAACAAACGAGTACGTTTTTTCATCATGGAAGAATCCAACAAACCCTTTCGTTGCACAGGCCTGCGTGACTGTGAAATTCGAAATAGCCTCTGACATTAAAAAACTAGACATTTTCGAATCTTTGAATACTGTGTTATGTTCATTTTCTTTGTTTTTTCTTAAGATTTGCGATGTATATGTGTGTTATTTGTTAAATAGCTTCTATATAACACTATTTTTTCGGTAGATTTAAATCGTATATTTGGTCCAGTAGGTTGTTGTGATTGCTTCGGGAAATATATGTATTCTAGTAAAGTTTTTGTTCCTCGTTGTAGGAAGAATGTGGAACAAAGTTCAAGTGACTAATTCGAGGTGATAGGCCAACGGCATTTTTACTTTAAATGTACGTGTAACTAAATAATATTGATAAAGTAGAAATTATTTCTAATTCCTTGCTTTATAATTCTTAACGTATGTTTCATATAACCCACAAATTATTTGAAGGTGTGTTCGAAAATGTTTTGATTTTCCCATTTTAGCAAGTATACAATGCTGGAAAGAAATGACTTGAGGTGTACATGTGTTTTGTTACTTCTAAGGTCACAGAAAACCGTAGAGAATGTTGCTGACTCGATCTTTCTTGATAACTCGATGCACATAAGCTGTAAATTACAAATTTTGAGATATCAATATAATTTAAACTGTTTTATGGTGTTTTGGACAGATAAAATCATAGTTCAGTTTCACACTTAACGATATAACAGTCGAATGAATAAGCTTAAATATCTCAGGATCATGAAACTGAAACCATGGAAGTTCACTTCTTTTTTAAGGATAAAAGATGGTTTTTGAAAAATGTATGAGGCCTGGAAAGGTTATTAAGAGAGAAACGTTTTATTTATTTTTTGAACATTTTAATTTTGAAATGTAATTCCCAAGGTACTAATTATTGCATGCGGATTGCGAAATTTTGTCGACAAAGGATATGTCAACACAATATGCTCAAGAAGAGAGCACCCTTGTCTAACAGTTAACATCCAAATCGTTAATTGCAATTAGGTCACTCATTGAAAAGATTTCGGTATCAAGAAATAATTTAGAGGTTAGGAGGTATTTCTGTTATTGATTAAAATTGATTTTAGATGCTTATGATATGTCCGAAAAAAGAAAACAATATCAAATTAGGGCCTTCCAAACTTCATTAATCAACCTAATTTTGTCACTATTTTGATTTTTTATGTGACATAATGTAAATCTTGCCCCAAATCACAGTTTATAAGAATAAAAACAGTTTTACTATTTTTAAGCACCAAATGTCCAGACCCGTGTTTTACAGTCAAAGGGTTATTAAGTTTTCATTTCTTGTACTTTATTAAAGTGGCAAAAAATTTAATCACAGCAAGCTTTTCGTATGAACAATTTCTAAAACGAGGTAAATTATTGACAAACAAGTTGATGAAACAAGAATATCAGCAGTCTCGTTTAAAGTCATCATTTCGTAAGTTCTATGGTCAATACAATGACCTTGTCAGCAAATTAAAGAGGGATATGTGGTAAGTGTCTCAATTGGCCCCTTAAAATGAATATCTTAATTTTACTTTACATATAGCTTTAATTTGTACAGCTATATATGCGACTTTTATTAGTCATTTTCATTTTGATCACAATGACGTTATTTTAGAAATATGACATCATAAAAATCACGTTTTCTCACCATTTATTAGCATATCTTGTATAAAACTGCTTATTTTCAAGCAGTTTTTCTTCAAGAAAATATAGAGCGCAGCTTAGAACAAGCTTTATATTTTTACCAAAGATGTATCTATCCAATACTAATTATTGACAGAAAAACATCAAGAAAAAGGCATATTTTTGGGTTTTTTGTTAGATAGCAAAAATAGCATTGTTTCTCATGTCATTTACAGCTAGTGAGTGCATATAAATGTGAAAAATAAATTGGAAATATTTCTAATATAATCTCCTCTACAAAATAAATATCAATTAAACATATCTGAATGTCATTCTAAAATGTTGATTTTTAGAGGGCCAAAATTGGCTCTTATCATATATACTCCTTTATCATTGAGGCAAAAGCTGACTGACGTTTTTCATACTTATTGTTAGTCCATTATTTATACATTGAATTGACGACGGATTTTCCGTTATTTCCCGATCATGACAAGGAGCACACGGCGGATGTGACAGGTCGGCAGGGGATCGTCACTCCTCCGTGGCACCTAATTCCACCTCTGATGTTTTGCAGGTCCGTGTTTGCTCTGCTCCTATTTTGCATCGTTTTATGAAATTTTAATATTGAATACTTTTCTTTATCGTTATCTTAAATAAATTTAGGCATCTTTTCTAAAATACATCATTGTTCAGATCCCAGTCAGTGTAACTGTGAGTGTTAAAATGAAGATTGCAGTTGCACCACCAAAGTCGAATCGATTTTTAGATTACTTAATTTTGAAAATCAAAGCTTGAGGGAGTCTTATCCTTCGATAACGTACAAAATTTACAATTGGTTTTTTTTTTTTCAAAATACTTTTCACAGATTACAATTCATTGAAAGAAATTAGAATAAATAATAGATTTAAAAATTTAAGAGAACTTGTAATTATTTTATAATCTTATGCATTTCTTCATTCAATTACACACACTCAAACATCACACCGACGCACACTCTTCCTCTCTCTCACACACCCTCACCTTATCTCACATTCACTTCCCCTCAAAAACAGAAGAAGACAGGATCTGATCATGCATCCATGATTTATTTTATTGCAAAATATTCAGTGAAATTAACCTGTTCTCGTATACATGATAAATTTATTTTTACATTGAACTGAATAATACATATAACACGACATTTATGCTGTAAGCCAGGCTAGCGGGAGCAACTGGCGTTTATTTAAGAAATAAAGTCCGCGTTTTCGTGAATGTTGCAGAATAACCTCCGAGGTCGAGAAATGTTGTTTGAAAGATAAAAGCCGAGGCGTTAGCCGAGGCTTTTATATTTCAAACAACATTTCGAGACCGAAGAGGTTATTCTGCATCATTCACGACAACAAGGACGTTATTTCTATTCTACCAAGAACGATAAATACGGCTGATCGTTTCCTCTTTAGAGAAACGAATTAGGTCACCATGATTATTGTCTCGATTACGCTGTTCCATTTTACACCAGAGGTAAAATTTGTTTGCTTACCTGTGTATAGAATGCAGACGATTTGCGCTTTCGTTACATTAAAAATAGCCTTTTTAGATTACAAATTTGTTCGTAATATGTATTGATCAGTTAGAATGAATATACAATAACAAAATCATGTTCCTGTTTTACTGCTAAAATCACGTTGTTTAATGTGTAGGGAGGTCCGTGGAATAGCCCCGCTTAGCTATAAAAACCGACATTCATCAGAATTTACAGTGTTTATAATGCAAAAGACGACACATCGATGCGGTCTAAACAAGTATTTCATTCTACAGCCAAACATGCATTTGAATTGTTCAGATTTGATACGTATTTCTGATCTGATAATTTTTTGATGACGTTCGTGATTTATTGGAGAATAATGTCCGGCGGTTTCCTTTGATGTTTTGAATAATCGTGGTAGAATTGATAATAAATAGCAAACAGGCATACATTAATGTGTATGCGATCAATAAAGTACTGCAATGTTTTTTGTTTATAACTGTACGTTACATGTTATGCATATTGCATTAACCCCTATCAAAGACATTAAAAACCACCCAGGAAAAACATAGACGAGTAACTATGGAAAACATTTGTCCATCGCTATTCAAATAATGTTTCAAGGGTGTTTGAAGTTGATGGGATTGTTAAATTAAAATGGCGTCCCATAATTTTGTATTTTCTTATGCCACAGCCAATACTCGCCACAATAAATAACTCAAGTATAAATTTTAAAATTGCGTTTTGTGTCATTTTCTCTGTATATATAATGTCTCATCGGACGTGCGTTCTTTGCAGTATTGGTATGCATAAACACCGTATATAACATGTACGGTAAAGCAGAATAAAAAATATAATTATTATGACAATAATGTTGTTAATATTATAGATCTATATATAAATGTACTCATTTAAATAAAGAGACACGTATAAACAAAACACATGTGCATTATGCAGAGCACTGGCTTAGAATGGTCCAACATCTTACAAAATAGTAAAAATACCACCTTCTCATTGGCCTCCCTTTGGCCACGCCTATCATAAACAGGCATTACCAATAAAATACGTTCATATCATACAATGTATTCCCGCTATTCTACGGAATGCGGGAAAACTATATGATATGGATTTGACACATCAGTATTATACAGTCCAACATTTACATTTGCAAATATCTTTCTTAGATGAACCTATTGAACAGAAAATATGTTCAATTCTGTGTGAATGTTATTTGGGGGTCAGAAGTCATAGCGAGACCGAATCACATCTATAGCGATGTGTTATTTTGTCTGCATATTTTCTGTCACGGTGCAACTTGTTTTGGAACGTTTCTAAGTTAATAACGATGAAAAGGATAAAATGATAGACAATATGGATATTTTTCAATACAGAGATGTATGATAATTCTTTTTTTGATGTGAATAAGGTTTTGAATACTGTAGTACTATAGATTAGCTTTAAACCGCACTTAGCTTTTTGACTTGAAATTCCTATGTGGTTATGTAAACTAAAACAGGCGATACCGCCGCTTTCGACTTCAAATATTGTAAGAACTTATGAAATAGTTAGATTATTCTCAGCAGCGATCATTGTTCTTTCACTTTCTACAGATATTTCTTAAATTGGATTGCTAAATATGAATGTAATCATTCAAATGTTGGAGCGAGGTAAACTTAATTTGACCAAACAACTTCTAGGTCATTGCGCGTCACAACATAGCAATACGATGGCCCGTTCGTGTTATAAATGCAATTTAACTCGAAATTTATTCGTCTTAAATGTAAAATTAAGTTATAAACAACAATGTTAAAAAGTTCACTGGGAAATGATCTTTTAGTTGGTACGGGATCAAATCTACTGAGAAGCCTTTCGGGCTTCACACAGGATTTGATCACGTGACCAACTAAAAATTCATTTCCCAGAGAACTTTTTAACATTGTTGTTTATTTCTTAATTATATTATGATGATGACTATTACACATTAGTATTCATTTTGACAGGAAATTTTTATTTGTTGCCTTCTAAGGACTGTACCAAATTAGATATTCAGGGTAGGACTGGTGTCTATCATAAACAACGAACTCGCGGTCTGCAAATTCTCCACCACTAGCGACTACACTGTCATGGATTTCCTGATGAGTCGCACATACAGGATTCGTACAGATTTTGCATGGTGGCCTCTTATAATTTCCACTGACATTTGTCATATAAATATCACCAAGACACATTCTTACCAGAAACATTGGAAAGTAGTTCCGATCGTCACATTCTAGATAAAAAAAATCAATGTTAAATACTATATATATCAAGTTGATTACATTAAACTAACATAAATATATATTTTGTTAGTCCTAATTAGTAAATAAAGTATTGTAAACCAAATATTATTCACGTCATATTATATTCGCGATTCGTCTATTGGAAATCAATCCGCGACGATTAATTTTCGCTACTTAAGAAACATTTTCTACAAAAATTAAAGGAAAATGAATGGCTCGTGGCGATGAATATTCGCGAGTTAGAATATGTCGCAGAACTTGCAGATATTTCTCGCACGCGAATAAAAGTTGATAAATTATGTTGTCAAGCTTGATAAGATAATCTGATGTGTAATTATGAGGCTTCATCTGATGTAATACATAAAACACTCAATTTTTTTAAAAATAATGATTGCAAAAGTACCTGCATATTTATGTGATTTGGAGGCAACTTCAGCGCCATAAATTCCTGGTCCTAGTCTTCCAGAGGCTGCCAGTCGGCTATCTAATCCTTGACCGCAAATGACCTCAACATTCACGGCCTTCGTGCCATGAAAAAAATAATACTCGTTGATTTCGGAATGAATGTCTTCTGTCATAGACCGATTCAGTGATTCCATTACTTTTACAGGGCTCAGGAACGATGGAAATTTCTTAGTTATGGAAAGTATTGGGAAATTTTCTTTCTTTGCTTTACGGAATAACCTCTGACATTCTTCTCCATACTCAAGAAACAATTCAGCATTTTCAAGTCTCTGAACACTGAGGATATTTGCATTAGGCAAAGACTTTTTCAGAGCATTTGCTATGCAGTCGTATGTTATCTTTTCAACATATTCTAAATGGAACGATTTTGATTTATCTAGCAAATTCCAATCCTTTAATTCTTTAGTCGATGTAAATTTGGTCCAATAGGAGGGTGTTCTTAGTGTTTCTTTATATTTATATTCTAAGTACTCCATTGTGCCTCTTTCCGGAACTGTCTGTATGTTTCTGAATCTGACTGACGCTGAATGAATGAAAGAACACATATGCATATAAAATCAAGGACATACCTATTATGGATAAAATTAGTACGATCTCTGGAGTACTTCTTGTACATAAATTTATATTTACATATATGCAATAAGCATCTCAAAAATTTGTTTGCAGAACTTTTAAGGTAAGTCACTCCTGAAATTTGTTAAATCAAGGATTTTTTAGAAGTATATTTTGGATAAGTACTCAAAAAGTGTAACTCAAAATCGCAAAGAAAATAGGGGGTCAGTGTGCATCCTACTAATCTACGGTACATTTAAGTTGACTTTTTGCACTTAAATTTTATCTATTTGGTTAATTACTTTAATCCTTATTATATTTTATCAGATGTAAGCATGGCAATAAATATAATCTTATTTTACGTAAAATAGTTTGAATAATATTCATCATTAAACAAATCTTGCAAATTAATGCGCGTAAATTATTGTGTGGACCTTTTTGCACTAAAAAATAACATATTTGGGGTATTCAAAAACTTAATAGGCAATAAAAAAATTTCTTATATTAAACTTTATACGACTTAAGTGCTGATCAGTAACAAAAATCGAGTAGTTTAAAATAATATAAGAAAAAGGTGGGGTCAGTTATGTTAATTTTGAAATATTTGTCAAAATATGTGATTTGCAGGCAAAAATGGTGTAAATTTGATCTTGACTTCTTTATCATATTTTCATTTTTTGGAAAATTTTGTTGAGGAAGGTGTAAAACTTAGTCTAAAAATATAAATTAAGACCTATATCAAATATTTTTTGCAATATCAAAACAGAAAATATTCTCCGAGTAAAATTATGTGAGGCTAAATTTACATTACATGAAATTTTATAAATGTTTAGATTTGCAGAATTTTCTGCTAAATATCCTTCCACCAAAAGAAATAGTCCCTCATAAATCTTGCTTCTTTGTAGATTTTTTAAGCTGTATTTTCATTGAATGTTAAAAAATTTACATTGTTTAATTTAAATTTGTTTTAAAAATTGAATTTTAATATGTAGTTTTGAAGTAAAAGCTTCTGCGTGAAATTTTCTAAAAAGCTGACGAGTGACTTACCTTAAATGCAAAGTAGATTCAACCCTCCTTTATTTGTTTTTCTATAATGAGTTAATACTCTTTGAAGAAGTGCAGATTGAGTCTTAGAAACATTACCTGAAGCTGTTCTCTTTTTTATTTCGTTCTGAAACGCCTGCAAATTATCACAGTTACATAAATAACCATTAATCATTAAATGGAATGGATTAGATAAAAATCCTTTCAAGATATAATTGCCTTTAAAATTGAAGAAAACATATGTTCCTATTTCCTATTAAAAAAAATTAGTTATGTTTCATTTTCTTTTAGTTGCAAGAAGATTAGAAATGCCTCTGAGTTTTTGAGTCGAACATTTTACACGTCTCTAATTTGGAAATGACCAAGGGTAACTAATGATACTTATTTAGTAAAAAGATTAGATTTTTTAGATTCCGAGATTGTAAGAACTTTAATAGAAAGCAGTAACCATAATTCTAAGGTAGGTCAATCAACATTAAAGTACTAGTTAAACAATATATGAATTTAGAAAATACATATGATATGCTGCAATGATAATACAAGATTCTTACACGATATATTTTATAACAGTAGAAGTAAATAGAAGAACTGAAATACGGTCTAGATATTAAAAAAACATGCAGTTTTCTACGAATGTCTGGGTATCTATACATGTATTTATTTTTTATACTAAAATATAATGCTAAATCAATTCTTTATTGAAAACGCAAAGCTGGTGTCTTTATTCACGTTTCCTTGAAAAATATTTTGATGTTTTTTTTGATGTTTTTTTTTATGTTTTTCCCTTGTCCCTATACTAGTATATGATTCATGTTGTGATACACATCACTTCGTAAATTCAGACTAACTTTTGTGAGCTTTTCCTATTACTTATCTGTTGATTTTCAGAACCTGAGGATCAGACTAGCTTAACGCAGCCAATGCAAAAAGTGAAAGGGGATTAAACCATAGAAAGAAGGTAAAACATTTTATTAAAATAATCGTCTATGTTTAGGGATTGGTATGATCTCCATCTTGCTTTTCGTGTGTTTTCTATCAACTTGCCAAAGACTTGTAGATAGAAAATACGCGATTCATTTAATAAAAATAATATCCATTCAGAGAACTTGGGAATCTACAGGTATTGTACCTAATATACTGTGTGAAGAGTAATATGAAATTACTTTATTATTGATTTATGTATATGAAATGTACATGTAGAGTGCATATACTTACTGATACTAGTTCAGGTAAATCACTGTTTCCCTCATACAACACTATTCGCAAATCTGCTACATGTATGTTTTGCTGTTGTACTTGGTTTGAGAACTTTTCAATACCAGAAGCAATGCATGCAACAGCCACGTCTATAGGAAACTTATGAAACCCAGTACCAAGGGCGGGGATAGCAATAGATCTGTAACCATGAATATTTGCCTTCTCTAGACATGCAAAGACAAAATCCTCTAACACCTGCAATAAATAACTATAAAACATATATTTTGAAAAAAATACAAATGTGCTCATCATTAATATGGAAAATAATTAGATACAGATACAATATACATGTGTATGCAATTTTGATTTTGATTACCTCATGGGGAAGTTTAATGTGCTCAGAACGTTTTGAGTACCATGGTAATAGAACACCATGATAAACTTTCTTGCACTTTAGTGCGTAACCATTTGTTACAGCGATTTCCCCATGTTTAATTTCGGAGGGGTAATTTTTAGTAAGCTCATCCTTGAGTCCATGTCCAGCCTTTTCCAATATTGCAGCGGCTGCCCCTTGTGTCATCTCGCGATCGTGAGCAACACTGTTGATAATGACATCAACCTGTATAAGGAATCAACACATTGATTTCTCTGAAGTAAAAATGTGATAGACACTAGCAATTACATGCCATTGATAAAAATAATTTTCCCGTTACCTGTTCTTCAACTATACTTCCGACCTTTACTTTGACAGGAATACCTCCAAGGTGACCAGAATATGAATGTAGGAAAACAGAGCTATGAGCTATGATATAACATAAAATGTAAAATTTAGAATATATTTTCATTAAATGTGAAAGGATCAAATACATATTCAATACTTTGAATCACTTTACATGGAAATATATCAAAATCGCGTGTAAACAGGTGGAAAGTGAACATAAACCAACGAAAGATTTACGTATGAAGAAATTGGAAGAAAGTTACTAGAAGACAATAGTTACTAAATAGGTGATCATTATTTATTTTGAAATATAAATCTCCATACCTATGGCAACTTGTGCCCCAGGATATTCCCTTCCTCCTCCTAATTCGTTCATAAATACCTAATATGTAAAATAAATTTTATCTATTTTGTTGAAAAATTTATGATCTATATTTCATATTCTTTTTTCCCCCACATGGGTTTCAATAAGCTTCAAAACCTCCAGTTTAATTTAAAGGAAACAGTAACATTTTTTATCTGCAACATTTATCAATATTTTTCAATTGAAAGAGATAATAAAAATATTACAATTACCTTCTGAACATTGACCCATTCATTGCTTCCACTATACACTACAATGATAATGTTCTTGATATTCAAAGGAAATTGTTTGGAACCAAAATCTTGTATTGCTTTTATCATCAGTTTTGCTGTTTGATCACAAGGATATTGCAAAAATCCAATGCCAAGCGTTGGAAAAGCAATGGAGTTTGTATAATGAGCGTTTGCTGTTTCCAGACATTTCGTCATAAATTTCTCTAAAGTCTACAAATTTCAAAATAATATCGTAAGCAGTTTACTTAAGAAAAAAAAATGCAGAGTGATCAATCTCATAATATAAAAATCTAGAAATAAATGTAATTTTTGCTATACAAAGTTTCTAACTGATTTAAACGGTAACAATGTAATTCTCAAAAAATTACTGAGCACGGATTGGGTTGACTGGTTCCCCATTTTGACAGAGCCCCGTGATACACAAATTTGCAACGAAGTTGATGACCTTCACTGATAGCAATGTCTCCGTATTCAATGCCATTTGGATATTTTTGGTTTAATTCTTTTTGCATTTCTCGTCCAGCAACTCTCAACAAAGCTTTAGACAATCCACCATTTCTCAATTTCAAGTCTTTTGATCCACTACATACTAACACATCTGCCTGTATCATTAAACAAATAATTTTCATTGATACCAGAGGACATCCCTTTAATTTTTAATTGTAGTTGTACTTTAAGTTTTTAAGTATTGAGAATGTTAAAAATAAGTTTAAATGCAATAGCAAAGTTATCTTAAGATATATACTCAAAGGAAAACAAGCGCAGATCATACTTTGTGAATAAATGTTAATTTTTCAAATGTTTTTACAGTATTTTTTGTAACATTTAAACTCATTTTTAACTAATAAGTATAACATAATCTCATTTGATTTTGATCGATAATTTATGAGGTATTGTAAATCATATGAGGGTACCCCCCCATGTGAAAATGAAATTTTTTCTATCTTCTACAGGTCTGGTACAATCACTAGATTTAGCTACGTAGCTTGATCTACCTACTTAGCCTTATTTACCTACCTGATGTAGCTATCAAATCAATTTATTTCTATAAAAAACATTTTTCTTGTGATGTGTGCAAGAAAAATCACTATTGAAGAAATGTCTTTTCTGCGCAAATGCAATCAAAGTTCTGAAAGTTTTGGGGCTATGTATGACAGTTAGAACAGTTACTCCTTGAATGATATGACAAAGAAGTCCAGTTCCAGTTAACATGATAATAGGTCGGTAATTATTCAGCACAATGTGAAGTAATCATACTCAGCCATGCCTCACCACATGCATGAGAGAGGACAGTTGACCAAACAATGGAATTACATGTTTTGCTCTGAATTGTCCAAACGCAGCAATGTATAACCTATCTCTGCTTTGGATTTTTTTTTTTAAACCTCCCAAGTATAAATATTAATATTCATTTAATTGCGATTTTTTGTCTCTTTTTAATAAAAAGAAAAATTTTGAAAAGTTGCATTGAAATAGCTAAATAAAGCTACCTGAGGTAGGTAAATAAAGCTACGTAGGTAATTGTACCTACGTAGCTCAATCTAATGATTGTACTGGACCTGTTCTATCCCTCCCTCGTGCATTTGTCACAGTTTTGATTTTCTTGCATGGGAAACGAGTTCATCATGGTATTTGCCTTTCTCATGGAGACATTGTTCAACTCTTTTAATTGACATAGCAGTCCTTAGTTTGTAGGTAATTGTACCTACGTAGCTAAATCTAATGATTGTACTGGACCTGTTCTATCCCTCCCTCGTGCATTTGTCACAGTTTTGATTTTCTTGCATGGGAAACGAGTTCATCATTGTATTTGCCTTTCTCATGGAGACATTGTTCAACCCTTTTAATTGACATAGCAGTCCTTAGTTTGTAGGTAATTGTACCTACGTAGCTAAATCTAATGATTGTAACTGGACCTGTTCTATCCCTCCCTCGTGCATTTGTCACAGTTTTGATTTTCTTGCATGGGAACCGAGTTCATCATGGTATTTGCCTTTCTCATGGAGACACTGTTCAACCCTTTTAACTGACATAGCAGTCCTTAGTTTGTAGAGAATAGTTTGTAGAGAATAGCTTGAGCATTCCGACGCTTTCAAACCCTACGGTCCAGGTAGTTCCATAGATGCTCGATTCGAGAAATATTTGGACTTTCGGAGGGCAGTTGAGTGGGTCACTGTAGTTGAAAGAATACTTTCAGACCTATGATCATGAAACTTTGTCAGCTGATGCATCTTGGGACCTCAAACAATGTCAACAAAAATGTAGTTCCCAGTGGCCTATTTTTGAAATGTTATGGTTATATATTTCAGGTACTTATTGATCTCATCGAACTTTTAAAGTTGATGCATCTTTGGACCCGGGAGAATGTCAACTAGAATGTACGTCACTGTGACCTCCGTTTGAAATTTTATGGCTATATCTAAATATCTCTTGTACTTATAGGCTTATTATCATCAAACTTCGTTCATTGAGTCTTCAGAGAATGTCAATCAAAAAGTAGATCACTGTGACCTACTTTTGAAATTTTGGCTATATTTAATTATTCCAGGCCCTAATTGGCTGTAAATCTGCAATCTATGTCAATTGATGTATCTTGTGTCCTTAGAGAATGTCAACCAAAGAGTATGTCTCGGTGACCTTTTTGAAAAATTGTGGCTATATTTAATTTTTAAGGTCCTGATTGGCTTAAAATCATAAAACGTTTATCAATTAAGGGATCTCGGGTCCTCAGAAAATTTTTTCCAAAAATTTGGTCACAGTGACCTTCTTATGGATTTTACGGTTGTATTAAATATCTCTGGTCATACCGGTAATTGACTAAGAATCAGCAAACTTTGCTTTGTCACTTGATGCATCTTGGGCCTTCGAAAATGTCATCAAAAAAGGTCATTGTGACTTACTTTTGAAAATTTTTAAAATATTCAAAATATTTCGGGCACTTATTAGCTAAGAATCATCAAACTCTGTCAGTTGATGCATCTTGGAATGTGTTAACTAAAAAGTAGGTCACATGGACCTTTTTAATTTCAAGGCATTAGTAAATATTTCAAATAATAAGAGTGCAAAAAATATTAAACTTTGTCACTTGAGGCATTTTTAGGTCTGGGGGTATGTTTTATGACTATATATCTGAATATTTAAGATTATAAGCGACTTGGAATCATCACATTTTGTCAGTTAAATGTAATTATTCTATGCTCTCAAAGTGTTTTAACCAAAATGTAGGTCATGATGATTTTGTTTTGGAATTTGACGGCTTTATCTTACTATACAGTATACTTAAACGCTTTAATTACAAGTGATAAATTGTACATTTCATAATAAGAGCGATTCAAGGCCATTAGACATCATTACACATTCATGGTTGGGGTAAGTCTGAACAAGATTTTGGTGCACAGTATCAAAAATACATGTACATGTATTCATAATTTTTCATAAGTTTTCATAATTTTCGGGCATGCAGTCGAAAATAGATATACAGATAAAGGAATGGATGAATGGAGAGGTAGAGAAAGAGAGAACATAGTAATTAATAAGCTCGAAAAGTTACCTGTTGGTCACAGAGGTTTCCCATGATAACACAGACTCCGAGGTTCCCCATAGTAAAAAATTGGTGACCATCGTCTGTAGCCATTGCCATGGTGCCTTAGGAGTCTATACAATAACATTCAAACAGTATTTTCAGGTCACCTGAGTCACTCAAGTAACCTTTTGCTATCTGTTTTTGTCCGTCGTCGTCCGTCGTACGTCGTTCGTCGTCAATCGGTCGTAAACTTTTGAACATTTTCACTTCTTCTCTAGAACCACTGAGCCAATTTCAACCAATCAGCATGTAACATCTATGGGTAAAGGGGAACAAAAATTGTGAAATTCATGACCCCTGCCCCCCTGGGGGCTGAGGGGCGGGGCCAAGACCACTAAAATTAATACAATCCTTTAAAAGCTTCTTCTTTACTCCTGGACATCCAGCAGTCACACTGTTGGCATAATTGTAATCAGCATTGAGTCCTCTACCAAAATTTTGAAATTCATGGCCCCAGGGTCAGGGTTTCTGGTGTTAGGGTGGGGCTATATAGATCATAAATTGAAAGTGCATTATTTCTTTGAAAATCCTCTTCTCTGCTCCTGGGTTTTCAACAAATTAACTTAATGTATAGTTATGATGAGTAAGAGTGTCTCTTTCAAAATTGTGAATTTCATGACCCCAGGGTCAGGGGTTCTAATGCTAGGGCGGGGCTATATAGATTATACAGTGAAAATGCATTTTTTCTTTAAAAATCTTCTTCTCTGCTCCTGGGCATTAAATATACTAACCAAGTACATAGTTATGTTGAAAAAGGCTGCCTCTTCCAAAATTGTGAATTTTATGGACCTTGGGTCAGGGGTTCTGGTGTTAGGGCGGGGCTCTATTGATTATAGAAGGAAAATGCATAAATTCTTTGAATATCTTCTTCTCTGCTTCCTGGGTATTAAATAAACTAACTAAGTACAAAGTTATGATGAGTAAGAATGTCTCTTCCAAAATTGTCAATTTCATGGCCCCTGGGTCGGGGGTTCTGGTGTTAGGGCGGGGCTCTTTGGATTATATAGTGAAAATGCATGAATTTTTTGAAAATCTATTCCTTTGCTCCTAGATATTATGCCAATAATCTAAGTACATATTCATGATGAAGAAAGGTTCCTCTTTCAAACTAATTAATTTCAGGGCCCCTGGGTCAGGGGTACCTGGGGGTTGGGGTACTTAATCTGAGAATAATTTAATGCTTTGAAATCTGCTCTTTGGTATTATTTAATCATTTATGATGAAATAAAATGTATGATAACATTTTGAAATATGTGGCTCTAGGATTAGTGGTTCCTGTGGGGCGGTGTGCACAACTGGTGGTTATAAAGTGGAAATGCATTTTCTTTTTGTTACTCTGATCTACCTCTGGGTATTAAGTAACCAAAGTAAGCATGTTAAGTGTAACAATTATTCATCATGTGTACAAAATGAAAACCCCAAAATAATCGCTCCACAAAAAAATACTCCACTATACATTACAAGAGAAAAAGGTATGCCACTCCGCTTTGTTTACGTTGTACCCCACTGGTCTTTCTGGGTTTAAAAACAAGTATTTATTTTATTTCAACCTAATATGTCAATTCACACCATCTCTACATATATTTCTGTTACAGTCCATGCAATCGGATTTACTCTGCATCTTGTAAGATAAGTCATGATAAACAATGGTGCATCTTTCAAAATTGTGAATTTCGTGGTTTTGGTTTAAAACACGAACCTAATTCAATTGCTGGAAAAATGTTACATGATACTCAGGTGACCTATAAGGCCCGTGGGCCTCTTGTTTATGTAAAAATAGTCTGTTTTTTATCACTGAAAACTGAAGATTGGTATTATCTGTATCATTCAGGTACATTTGATAAGTGATGTTTGAAATTCTGATCATCTAACAAAAAGATTTTATAAATTTAAAGTCTTACCTGTGATCATTTACATTGCGCTGTATCCAAATTGATGAGTTACAGTATTTCCGAGAAATCTAAATAAAAATGTGTGTAATTGCGAAATAAATTTTACATACTAGCACTTTTAAGAGGTATGGATACAGTGTAGTTTCAGATAATATAATGAATGTCAGAAATGCCATTTGCATTATGTTTTCCATGTTAGGTAAATAATTTCAGTTAAAATACTTTCGTGATTCAACTTGACTATCTAATTACCTTTTCTCCTTATGTAATGCGATGTGCAAGATAACTTTTTTAAAGATGAATACATGTGTAATGTTTGAAGTCGCCTAATTTTTTTTTAAAAGAAAAGAAAAAATGCAGAATGCTTACTGTTGTGGTACTAGTATTAGGTATCAGCTAGAAACCATTAAAAGATGGAATGAAAAAATGCGATGATAAAAAGAAAAGATTGACGAAAACAGCAATAAAGAGAAAAACCATGTCAGTTTTATTTCAATATTCAAGTCAACTTTCCTTATTTATGAAATAATATCACGCTATCACCTGCAAATGGTATTTACATCTCCAAACTTACTTGATACTTAAGAGCGTTCTCCGATTTCAATCAAAATTTTTAAAGCGAGACAGACTACTGATAAATAAATTGATGTAACAAGGATTTCAACAACCTAGTTTTAAGTCTGGCATTTCGGAAATTCTGTTTATTATCATGACCTTCTTAGAAAATGCAACATAACATTTAATTGGTAGTGTTTTGGTTGACTTGGTTCATATGCCTTTGTTTTTGTACTGAATTTTACTATGGAATGTAACGTCTCCCTGATGAATACAAAGGAGATGCTTACCCTTCCTATGCAACACGTTTATTGTCCCCCTGGACAACAACAAATTCCTTCGGCTTTGCCTTTGAAAATAGTTGTTATCTTTGAAGACAATAAACTTGTTCTTGTCTTCATAGACAGTAAATACATGTAAGTGTAAAATGTTTTTCGACATTTTAGGTTGAAGCGTCACGTCTATGGCTATTAATGTATACAAGTTGCTAGATTTATAAATAACAATATTTTTATTTTAAAAAGAGAATAAACGTTTTGATTCAAGATGGAAAATATATTTCAATTGTTATTAAACGGTACTATTGTTTTCCATAAAAGATCTTGTTAATTGAAAGGTGTATGTGTGCGTTAAACATGCTTCTTTGACAACGATAAAACACATGAAACATTTTCTGTCATGCAATTTCCTATTTTTAAAGTTTTGATATATGCTACCCGTTTTTACGATTTTGTCATAGTATTTAATTTCTATTCAAAGACCCATCCACTAGAATCATAGTCATCCCGAATATGAATACTGGTATTTGAGATTGTTAGTTTTATAAATATCAAGTATAAATGAAGAAAACAATAAAAGTAGAATGTGTTTCACAATTTTATGCTGAAAAAATGCCATATGACAGACATGCCATGTATACATGTATAACAGGGGATCTCATCTGCTATTTAATGTCTCCTGCGAGTCATTTAAACATATGTCAGATCAAACCCTGTGCTGAGCAAAATTCTAATTTTAATTTCTTATCATTGTGAGATGCATATCAAAACATATGCACTTATTTACGTTTTAAAAAACAAAGTGATCATGTAGCTGAAAGAATGGAATTTATAATTGCTTACGCATGATAAAATCATCTTTATGCAGAGATATTTGATATGCTTCTTTCTTTGCACACTTTCCTTCACAAGACATTATAAAATATTTTTACCTTTATATATGTTCTTACAATACAAGAATATTTTTTTCAAGAGAGAGAAAAACAGAAACGAAACATACCACATTTTTAAAGAAAACAAATTGTGATTCTTCCTGTGAATGAACAGCGGATGCATCCCATCAAAAAGTTTTTGCTGAAGTGGAGAGTTTCAGTTTCAGTTGGTAATTGTAAATGAGTGTATTTATGTAAAGTTAGAAAGGGCTACTGAATCCAACTGTTTGAATTCTACACTAGCCTTGTAGCCCAAGATTATCCGGCCTGATCTCAACAGAATTTTATGCCCCATTAATTCGGGGGGCATATAGTGATTTTCATGTCCGTCCGTCCATCTTTTACATGCACCTTGCTCATAAATTTTGATTAGTTGGAAGTTTTGACTTTCATACTTTACAGGTGTATTACAGGGTCTTTCTTTGGGTATATACATATTATACATCATGACCTTGACCTTTCAGTTTGACACACTTTTGAAAAAAACTATATCCTTGGCCATAACATTTAAACTAATAGTGTTATGGATTTCACGTTTCACTTGTATATTTCCTGTGTTAAGATATTTTCTTCGGTGCATATATTTTTACCTATACCTTAGAGTTGACCTAATTTTAAATTTATTGCGTAAACCCCGAGGTCCACGTTGTAAATATATAAGCGAGGTTAAACCGGATGCCATGGGCAAACGTCGAGATTGTTAGAGAGTTCGCCCCTAAGACAACTTTTTCGTAGAATAATTCGTCAAGGTAGTCGAATTAGAATATACCATTCATTGACAATTCTTGCTTTTAAATCTACATATCGTATTTATATATTTATTGCCGAATCCGAATTTCTCTCATACATATATTTTTATATACAAATTAAACATTCATTCTATGGCACAAGCATTTGAAAAAAGTAAGAAGAATTTTCAGTATATGCTCGAGTAGATAACAACTTGAAATGAAAAATTTATGGAACACCGTCACTGCCTTATAGCAGGACACAACAATTGCATTGCGTCAACCTTCCCATTGTATAAATGGTGCCTGTTTTGAAGGGTAACATTATATAAATATTGCATGTAGTTGAGTGTAGCATTGAAAATTTTCACCCCAAGAAAACCATTGTCAACCGAGGCGCAGCCGAGGTTGACAATGGTTTTCGAGGGGTGAAAATTTTCAATGTTACACTCAACTACATGCTATATTTATTATATTATACTGAATGTTTTATACAAATACATATAACAGTGAACCGTGCGCGCATAAATTCTGCGCAGTCGCTATTTTTTGGAATACCACCCGTCGTTAAGCAATGTCGACTGTTGCTACGCTGGAAGGCGTGGCTTCATTATTCAGCGGGTAGTAGTGTTTTTTAACAAATGTTTCTCGACCAATCAGATTCAACTAATTTACATGAAAGTATAATATTTGAAATTGACACCCCAAGAAAAACCATTGTCAACCGACGCGTCAGCGGAGGTTGACAATGGTTTTCCGAGGGGTGTCAATTTCAAATGTCACCCTCCAAAACAGGCACCATTTATTTTATTATACTGAATGTTTTATTGATTTAGGACGTCAGCAAAAAAAAAAAACCGTCGATCGTCTTTACATTCATGTATAGAAAGCTTTCACACTCACCGGTTCACTAATCTCCTTATTGTTTGTTTGATACTCGAATTAGAATCATTTATCATAAAAAGTTTCGTTATTTCTGGCTCGCAAGCATGTTTCCTAAACTCGCTAGCATGTATCGTCTGTTGTTTGTTGTTTTCAAGTAACTATATCGGACGCAAGCTTTCATTGACATCAAGTTAATTCCGGTTCTTTCAAACGCGCAACTGACGTTTTAAGAATTCTACGGTGAACCGTACGCGCATAAATTCCACGTATGTGGCATTACCGTTGTGTTACCCGTTGTGACGTACGTTGCTAAGGCTCAGGGTAATCGAACGTATTGTTGATTGCGTCTAAACCAATCAAATTTTAGTATTTAACATGAAAGTATAATAATACATTATGTCAACTCTTTATTACATTTACTCACACTACTGTTGCATAGTGTGAACTTTCCTTTACATAATGTCAACTGTATATGACATTTACTCACACTACTATTACATTGTGTCAGCCTTCCGTTTCATTATGTCAACTCTTTATGACATTTACTCACACTACTATTGCGTTGTGTCAACCTTCCATTATATTTTGTCAACTCTTTATAAATTTAACCCACACTACTACTGCATCGTGTCAACCTTCCATTATATTATGTCAACTCTTTATGACATTATCCCACACTACTATTGCATCGTGTAAACCTTCCAAACATTACATTTTCTATTGTAAAGTTATGTTTGGGAAAAGAGGGGGACTGATATTTTGTGCCTGTAATTCTTCCTACTCAATCAGGACACCCCCCTCCCTCTTCCCAGTCATAAAAACACGGTCGTCAACATTCATTTTATACCAGATATACAGCTTTGAGATGATGTAAGTGTATTTTTACATCAAGTAATGTACTTTTGGAATCAACATGATAAAGAGTTAACACAATATAAAGATATTTTAAGATCACATAAGAAAGAGTTGACATAACGTAATTATATATCCACATCACGGAATGGAGTTTTGACATAATGTAATAAAGTGTTGATATAATATAAAGATATGTTCACATAATGTCATACACATTTTACACCACGGAATAAAGCACTGACATAAAGGTTAGATGTGTTCACCTCACATCATGATGCTCTCGCTGTAAAATAAAGATAAATCCATATCATTCAATAATGCTTTGATATAATAGAAATATACACACTCAAAAAGGAATGGATTTTTGACTTCATGTGATGATAAGTTTAATTATAAAACACAATTCACTTGACGTAATGCAATTTTGACCTCACATATTTAAGAAATGAAATGATGTAAAGAAACATTCGTTTTACGTAATAAAGTTTTAACACAATGTAAACACATTATCACTTCACATAATGAATTTTTGACTTCAAGTTATGAAGTGCTGACATAATGCATTGACATGATGTAAAGATATTTTTACATAATCTCATAAAAAATTGACATAACGTTAAGATATGTTCACATCACGTAATGATAAATTGACATAATAAATGCAAAGTTCTATGCTATAAGGCAGTGATGGCGTTCCATAAAAATTCATTCAACGAATAGTCCTACCTGTTAAAAGATAGACCAAGTCTTCGTCATTATTAGTTTTTTGCATCAAGGCTCGCAAAAAAAAAATTGATATACAGCAATCTAAATACAGCTTGATAGATGACTGTAGCAACAGTTTTCCATATGGGGGAGGGAGGAGGGCTCCGAAAATTAAAAAAAAATCTGCGTACTACTGAGCTATGCTACACGTGTACCATCAGATCTATTTTCCAATGATAGATCTCATCCGTATAAATCCAGGACAGATGCCCCAGCCGATATGTTTACATGTATCAAAATACTTGTAGCACGATTTTTTTAAATTAGAAAACTATAGGCTAATTCAAAATAAAATTTGGTAACATAGCTATGAATTTACTATCAGTCAAAGTAGGCAGATCATTGTGTAAATGTGAACGAACCTCCAAAAATATTCACTTAACCTAGACATTTTCTTTTTTAAGTTCTTCAACTTGTTCAAAATTACATTAGCCTTTCTTATAACTTTTGAATGCTTGGTTGTAAAGTGACAAAGCATCTCTAGAGTATCAACAATTTTGATTTTTTGATCTTGGTGGTTGACATATTTTTGAAAATATTGCTTGGTCGTACTACGTAAACATTTAGTGATCGGGCTTTTATGTTTCACCTGTGTATTCTTTATGACAAAACCTTCAAAATTTTAAGCACCATTAATTTGGACTCTTTGACTTTGACCCTGGAGATGTACCCCCTTTTAAAATACTAAAAATTTCGCCGTAACCTTTAAACAGTTGTTGCAAGGATTTTTCTGTAACAGACATTTTCCTTGTGGCAATACTTTTCTTCAAATTCGTCCTCTTAGCCTAAAACTTGGAGGTGCACTCGAGAAGCTTTAACCTTTCTTCATGATACAGAGGTTTTAATGTCTCACAAAGACATATTGTTTTCTTTCTTATCTGCTTAAACTTTTCTAATGTTTTCTTTTTTCTCTTGCAGCAAAAATTGTATTGAAGGTATTGCAATCGATATAATTTCCAATTGATTTTTATTTATCATAATATACACATGTATTATCTGTCGCACGCACACACTGTACTAACTAGAAATTTAAATAATATATTCATTAATAATATTAATTTATTCATTTTCAATACACATAACATTTATAACTGAAAAAAGTCAATAAAACAATGCGTACAAAATCAGTAAAACATGTTTTTAATTTACAATTTTAAAAATGCAGTAAAATTGAACGTATAGAAAAATACTAACAAAAGGATATCAACGTCATAAACAAAATATTCATAGTCAATATGAAATCTTATCATTTCCAAAGCTTTAAACATAAAAAATATAAAAAATAAATTCAACAATTATTTTTCATAATGTTTTCATACAAAGCTCCGAGAGAAGGAGAAAAAAGCTTGAGAGAGTCTCTAGACATAAAATTCCAGAAAATTGTTTCAAGTTATAAATTTGATTAAAACACCGGTAAAACTGGATCTAATATCATACAAGGTTTTAGAGTATAGTAAAACATCCTCTGTTATCTTGCATAAATACTTGGTATTCAGTGTCTCATTTTTGTTATGACAAACAAACCCAAAAAATTAAAAAAAAAAAAAAATAAAGCAATATATTAATCGCAATTCTTGGGAACAATTATGAATTATTGAGAAACGTGTCGTCTGACTTTTTAGTAGTTTGTTTTTATTATACACATCAGCACAGAAATTTTGAAATGAAATAAAACAGAAGCCTACTCTAACAAGTGTACCAAATAAGATACTCGGGATAGGACTGGTTTCTATCATAAACAACAAACTCTCGATCTGAAAAGGCTCCACCATTGGCTACTACACTGTCATGGATTTCCAGATGAGTCGTACATACAGGGTTCGTACAGATTTTGCATGGCGGCCTCTTATAATTTCCGCCTGAACTGGTCAGATAAATGTCACCAAGACTCATTCTTACCAAAAACATAGGGTGACGGATTTGGCTCTCATTTCCTAAATGAAAGAAACAGACAAATTTACAAATGGTTGTAAAATTTTTTTAAAAGCGACATAACCAGTTGCTCAACTGTTTTATATTTTTTGGATTTATCGAAAAATTGAATGTGTTGAATACTCTTCAGATGCATTTTTGTCAATTTTTTGTTTGTTTGCTTACAAAATGCATGGTTAGCAGTTAGTGTCCAGGAACCTGGAGGTTATAAATACCTAGGTAGTTTTGAGTATGTACCCTGTGCTCAAACTCATACTCCGTTCTCTAGAACCTTACATATGCACAAAAATTAAAAACACAAGCAAGAGAGGAATTTTGGGTATGAGTATGGTTTTGTAGTATGGAGTTTGAGCACTTCATACATACTAAGAAATTTTTATATAGAAGTTCAGTGAAGTGTTTGGGGATTACTTGCATATGAATGTGACTTTGAGGCTACTTCAGCTCCATACACACCCGCCCCAAGTCTTCCGTTCGCTGCAAGCCGACTGTCCAATCCTTGACTGCAAATGGCGTCAACATATTTTGACTTCGTGGCATGGAAAAAATAGTACTCATTTATTTCGGAATGAGTATGTTTCGTCATGGAAGGATCCAATGATCCCATTACTTTTACAGGCCCACTTGACTGTGGAATTTTATCCAGTGGGGTGAAACACCCTTCTCTGCTTGCTTTTCGGAATAGCTTCTGGCATTTCTCTCCATACTCAAAAAACAATTCCACATTTTCAAGTCTCTGAATGCTTACAATACGTGCATTTCTTAAAGTCTTTTTTATGCATTTTCAATGGATCCATGAGTTACTTGGTCAATATTTTCCAAATGGAACTTCTCTGATTTTACTTGCAGATTCCACTCCTTGAGTTTTTTGTCGGAGGTATATTTGGTCCAGTAGGGTGGTGATCTGAGCGCTTCTTCATATTTATATTCAAGGTAAGTTTTTGTGCCTC
The DNA here is from genome assembly GCF_032062105.1 of Saccostrea cuccullata. Taxonomy (NCBI): domain Eukaryota; kingdom Metazoa; phylum Mollusca; class Bivalvia; order Ostreida; family Ostreidae; genus Saccostrea; species Saccostrea cuccullata. Next base: position 28,593 of record NW_026936393.1, read on the forward strand.
GTGGAATTGGTTGTAAGTTCTTAGAACTGTTTGAGGCTGGAGCATCTGCAGGAGTTTTACCTTTAAGTACAAAGATAAATGAATTAAATGAGTGATTGGTAATTCCTTTACAATGTATTTCTAATTTGTTCAATGTATTATATTATACCTGAAGAATTGACGTGAATTATTTCGTCCCTGAATGTCTGTCAATATAAAAGCAAAGATACAGAATTTTAAATTTTTTATATAATTTAAAATATTATTGCATTATTAGCATATTGTTAATAAAGATATATTGAATGTAGTTCAAACACAGAGTAATCACATTATAATACTATACATGTATATGATATATAAGTTACATGCTTTTTTTTTACTCTTGAATATTTAAATGAATATTTACCGATTCCAATTTAGGTAAATCACTACTACCCCCAAACAATACAATTCGTATATCTGAGATACACTGTTGCTGTCGTTGCTTAGAAAACTTTTCTATAGGCAGGAAATTTAAGATTCCCAGTTCCAAGAGCGGGAAGTGCAATGGACGAGTAGCCACTTTTATTTGCTTTCTCCAAACAGCCCAAGACGAAGTCAGTAGTATAAGGGGTCTGGCCGGCTGGGTCAACTGAGTGCACTTTTGGGCTGAGGGGGATAGGTGGGTCAACTGAGTGCAGCCCCTGGGGGGGATAGGTGGGTCAACGGAGTGCAGCCCCTGTGGGAGATAAGCGGGTCAAGGGAGTGCAGATTAGGGGGTTCTAAGGATAGCCGGGTCAATTCAGTACATATGTTGCATCATCTTTTTAGATCTATTGCATCATCTTTTTGATACCTGTTGCATCATCTTTTTTGATATCTATTGCATCATCTTTTTTTACTTGTTGCATCATCTTTTTAATACTTATTGCATCATCTTTTTTGATACCTGTTGCATCATCTGTAAGGGCCGTGTGCAAAAAAAAAAAAATATGCTTACCTATGCATTGTGACGTCATCCACTGTATAAATACAGGTTTTCTCCTACTTTCAGCTCATTCTACAGTCAGAGCCAGCTCCTATTGGGGTCATGGATTCTACTAGAGAAAAACAGTTACATGCTCAGCGATTATTAGAATGGAAAAAAAGGGAGAGAGAATTAGAACGAATTCTTTATGAGAAAAGAGAGCAAGAGTTAAAGCTTCGGAAAAGAAATGCCAGACTATTACAGAGAAGAGCTCAACTAGAAAAACAACGACAGCAACAGCAAAGGACTAGGGCGCAGGAGGGGTCAAAGTTACCTATTCATTCACCACCCAAACCCAAGGCCATATCCCAGTATTATCGAGTCAAAGTGAATGAAAGGGTGCGCTCTAGAAAATTTAAAGCTCAACAGGATTTTTACACTGTGATTTTTAAGGAGTTTCCAGGGGAAGAAAACAGAGGATTCGTTCGGCGATTATTCAGTCACATGTTACAAACTTTCAAATCGAAAATGCAGTGTAATCCTAACGATTACCTCCGCCTGAACATACGCCACAAATCTCTGGAATCAGAGATTTGGTACGAGTTTACTCAATGTAAACATTTTAACGAGGACGTCATTTTAGACAAAATAGAACGTGTGCAACAATCCAGAAAGGAGTTCAAACTGGGCGACGGGGGCATGGAATTTGATATGTTTCGGGTCAAGTATCCCGAGGGAAGTGGTGGCCAGAAAACCAAACATCTACAAGTGAATAAGGAGACTTTTAAGAACAATAAACAATCCATCGTTCGGATCGTCAATCCCCATGATAAATTTTGTTTGGCTAGAGCCATCGTCGTGACTCGATTACACAGTCAGAAACCCGAACATCCAGACCCCGAATGGGAAAAACAATGGAAACGCATGAGATTAGGAGATAGACAATCCTTAGACCAGAAGAACCAAGCCATAGCCCTCATGGAACAGGCCGAGTGTGATATCACTCAAGCTTGTGGATATGCAGAGTGGACGAAATTACAACAGGTGTTAGCTCCCCAGTATCGACTGAAAATATTTCAGTTCAAGTCTAATTCGACTAAACTCACCTTAGAGCGCATCTTCAAAGGCTGGGGAGATTGAACTTGTTTGAACATATTGTTCGACGACCATCATTACGATGCCATCATATCCATGCCGGGAGTAACGGGGAACCCCTATTACTGTGATCATTGCGACGTGGGGTACAGGAATGTCACAGACCATCGCTCCAAGTGTCCTCATCGCTGTACCTATTGTTTAGGACATCACCCTGATTGTCCCGATGAAGGGATCAAGATTAAATGCCAGGAATGCCATGGAATGTTTAAGAACAGGACCTGCTACGAAAATCATTTAAAACCCCATAGTAAGAAGACCACCACTACTGTCTGCAATTTAATGGAACAATGCGAGAAGTGTCAGTCCTGGATACCTAAGAAATTATTCCCTCATCACAAGTGCGGAGGACAGAAACAGTGTAAGATCTGTAAGAAAATCGTCGATACCGATCATCAGTGCTACGTACAACAGAAGCCCCAGAAGAAGAAGAAGGGGAAAGGGACCTTAGAGTTTTACATCTATTTCGATTTCGAATGCACTCAGGAAACCGGCATTCACATCCCTAATCTGTGTGTGGCACACCGCGTCTGTCAACATTGCAGTCACTTACCCATAGACCAACCCTGTCCTCATTGTCAACACATGGGACCCCGTCAGCACCTATTTCAAGGACCAGACACCTTAAAGAAGTTCATGGACTGGTTATTACAACCCACTACAGGTACTAAGAATTCCACTTTAGTACACGACGAGGCCATTATCATCGCCCATAACTTCAAAGGCTACGACGGACAGTTCATTTTGAATCACCTGGTGCATTCCTCTTGCCTGAAACCTAACGTCATCATGACCGGCAGTAAGATCTTATACATGGAAATATGCGGACTGAAATTCATCGACTCGTATAGTTTCTTACCGTTTGCATTAGCCAAGATGCCCTCCGCTTTCGGATTCGACGAATTGAAGAAAGGCTATTTCCCTCACTTTTTCAATACGGAACAGAACCAGAATTACGTAGGACCTTATCCACCGGCAGCTTTCTACAAACCGGACGAAATGTCTACCAGTGGACGAAAAGCTTTTTTTGAATGGTACGACCAACAGAGGGGGAAAGTGTTTGATTTCCAGAAAGAGTTTGTAGGGTATTGTGTCTCGGACGTCGACATTTTACGCCGATGCTGTACAAAGTTTAGAGCCACCCTCAAGAGTTTGGTCAATGTGGACCCTTTCCAGGAATCCATCACTTTTGCCAGTGCTGCTAATTTAGCCTACCGTCGACAATTCATGCCTAAAGAGACCATTGCCATCATTCCGAACCTCGGGTATCAACCGGCACGACAATATTCGGCTAAAGCCTGTCGGTGGCTCACCTGGATGAGTCAACATACTGGATGTCACATACAACATGCCAGAAACGGAGGCGAAGTCCAGATCGGAAATTATACCGTCGACGGATACCAGGAAGCGACTCGCACCGTCTACGAATTTTACGGGTGCTATTGGCACGGATGCCCCACCTGCTATCCCAGTTTACAGACCGAAACTCATCCTCATCGGACCCAATTTACTTACCAGCAATTACACGAAGAAACCCTCAGAAGGACTGGCGATTTAGAAGACATGGGGTATACCGTCCGTGGTATCTGGGAGCACGATTTCGATCAGCAAGTGCAAAAAGATGAGAGTTTACAGCAATTTGTAGGAAACCTGGACATTCCGGATCCTTTGAAACCTCGAGAAGCCCTGTACGGAGGTCGGACCAATGCTACCCGATTATATTGTGAGGAAGGGGACATGAGATACGTGGACGTCTGTTCCCTATACCCTTACGTGTTGAAACACAGACCATTTCCCGTAGGGCATCCCGAGATCATCACAGACGAGTTCCAGGACGTGAGAAATTATTTCGGTCTCATTCACTGTCGGGTCTTACCTCCCCGAGACCTCTATCACCCCGTATTACCTTATCGGACGGGAGGCAAGTTATTATTTCCCTTATGTCGCACGTGTGCCCAACAACAGGACTCTACGTCTCAAGATCGATGTCCACACACCGACCGGGAACGTAGTCTCACGGGTACTTGGGTGACGACCGAATTACATAAAGCCCTAGACATGGGATATACCTTAGATCGAATCTACGAAGTATGGCATTTTAAAGAAAGCAGTCAGGATTTATTCAGATCTTACATCGATACCTTCCTCAAGATCAAACAGGAAGCCTCCGGATTTCCCCCCGACTGTAAGACCTCAGAACAAGAACAAGATTACATATATCAAGTCTTCGACAAAACAGGCATCCGAATGGACATTCTCAGTATCGAGAAGAATCCAGTGAGAAGAACCATTGCTAAACTCTTTTTAAATTGTCTGTGGGGAAAATTTGCTCAACGGTTGTTATTACCCAAAACCAGATACTTGGACGAAGAAGAGGAATTACAGCAACTCTTACAAGATTCGACTCTCGACATCAAGGGCGTGCAACTCTTAGTCAATAAAGAGAACCCCAATGAAGACAAGATGCTAGTGAATTATCAAGACAAACAGGAATTCGTCGAAGAATGTCCCTTTGGAAACGTGGTCCTGGCTTGTTTTACTACCGCGCATGCCCGCTTACACCTCTACGAGACTTTACAACCTTTAGGAGATCGGGTCCTTTATTTCGATACGGACAGTATCATTTACCAACATCGGGAAGGAGCCTTTAATCCTACTTTGGGTCATAGTTTAGGAGAATGGACCGACGAATTAGACGGGGATCACATCACCAAATTCATGTCGGCAGGTCCTAAAAATTATGGTTTCCGGACGGCCAAAGGAACCGAGGTTCATAAAGTCAAAGGAATCACTCTCAACCATCGTACCTCCCAGATCGTGTCCCTAGAGACTTTAGAAAAAATGCTTAAGGGAGAAATAGAGGAAGTCACAGTCCCTTATCCCGACAAAATCCAGAGGACTCGTGATCATGAGCTCGTGAACAAACCATTAGAGAAAAAGTATAGAATTGTATATGATAAGAGACAATTGTTACCCTCTTATAACACTTTACCTTATGGTTATTGATATGTTGATATGTTTGTTTGTTTGTTATTACAAATAAAAAATTGAATGTTTTTATGTGTTGTTGTTTTTCTTCTTCCCTATAAAAAGGGGAGCAATACAAATCAAAAGTTCAGTCATGACTGAGAAGTTGCTAGATCAACCCATGCGTTATCCCCAGTATGCTCGGCTCTCAAAGAGAGAAGCTACTTTTGAGCAGGGATGGCCAGAACCTCTCTTAGGAAAAATACCAGACCTAGCTCGAGCCGGGTTTTACTACAGGGGAGTGAAAGATAGCGCTACCTGTTTTCATTGTGGAATGATTTTTAGTAATTGGGATCCCGAGGACGATCCTTGTGTAGAACATGCTTATTGGAACCCCAATTGTCCTTACATCAATCTGTATAAGGGACGAGGGTGGGTGATGAATGTGTTTATTACGTGTTTAGAACAACAGGGATATAAACCTTTACCTGAGATCAAACCTCTACTGAACCCACAACCAGACGTCCAGGCTCGAGGAAAATGTCACATTTGTTTAGACGAGGAATTACAAATCGTTTTTCTACCTTGCGGACACGTATGCTGCTGTGCCTTGTGTGCTCCTTCCTTTCAGTTTTGCCCCATCTGTCGAGGCGAGATTCAACAGTCCAAACGCCTATTTCTGTGTTAACTATAAATAAGACCCTGAACCCAACTTTTCCTTCATTGATCAACATGTATTCCGAGGAGACACCCCTCCCTTCTTTTCAATTGAAACACGAATTTACCATGGTGGTTGCTGGACCCTCGAAATCGGGCAAAACAGAATTCGTCAAGACATTAGTGAACAATCTAGACTGGATCACCCCCAGGCCCGAAAAAATCGTCTGGTGTTATCGGGAATGGCAACCCGCTTACACTTCTTTAAAAGATAAAGTATCTTTCATCCGAAATATTCCAGAAGACGACGAGAAATTAGTAGCCAATTTGAGTGTGCCCCATTTACTCATTTTTGACGACATGATGGGAGGAAAAGCCATCGAATCTATTGTGGATTGGTTTACCCGTAAAGCGCATCATCGGAATACCAGTGTGATTTACATCACTCAGAATTTATTTGATCGAGCTGCTTCTCATCGCACCATTAGTTTGAATGCTCATTATTTAGTCTTATTCAAAAATCCCAGAGACAAATCTCAGATCAGTGTATTGAGTCGTCAGCTAGCTTTACCTCATTTGATGTCTGCTTATCAAGAAGCCACCCAGATACCTCACGGATATCTTCTCGTGGACTTGAGTCCCCAGACCCCAGACCAATACCGATTGAGAAGTCGAATGTTTGAAATGTTGACTGTACACATGCCTCAAGAGTATAAATAAAAGTGTTTCACACTCTTCTGAGTCATTGTTCATTTCAATCTCATCATGGCTCCATCAGCCAAGAGTAAATTAGTGAGAACCTTACGACGTTTACAGCGGGAACGAGATCCCGCGAAGCGAGCCCATTTAATCGAATTAGGGCGTAAAGCCTTATTGAATTGGTTTGCCATGGGAGCTCGCAATTTAATAAAAGGGGTCTTACCTATCAATAAACAGACCCAAAAGTTTATTAATAATCATCGTCAAGATTTAAAGATCATTGCCGATCAATCGGCCAGTGATCAAGACAGAAAAACAGCTATTTTAAAACGCGGAGGTGCTGGATTTCTAGGTGGAGTCATCATTCGTCATTTATTTAAATGGAATAGTCCTAAAAAACGGCGAGTTCGTCGTTTAAAGAGTGTAGTGGTAAGAGTCGATAATAAGAAACAAAGAGTGTTTCCGGATTGGATGGTCCGTGTCGGAGGAGCAGCTCAAAAGAGCAGAAAAAAGAAGAAGAAGAGAAAAACCCCTCCCAAGAAGAGAAAAGCCCCACCCAAGAAGAAAAAAGCCCCTCCCAAGAAAACAGCGAAAAGGCAAAAATCTGCTCCTCAAACTCTAGCTCAACGTAAAGCCATGCCCGAAAGTTTAAAAAACGAAATCAATCAGTATTTTAAGGAACAAAGACAAAAGACCATAGGAGAATTGCTCAAGAAACAAGCAGAACTGAGAATGGATCGTGCTATGGGACCCATAGGCAGTCAAAGAGCCAGTGACTTAGAAGTGTTTCCTCGAGTGAATGTGGGCATTCCCTCCTCCTCCTCTTCCCCTGGAATTAAAGTTCCCATTCATGTCCCTAAAATCACACGTTTTCAACCCTTGACGGCCTCCACCCCTCAACTACCTAAAGGCCTGAGATATAAATGTCGATATTGTGGAAAAATTTATGTCAGGGAGAAAGCGAGAGATAAACACGAGAGCGACAAACACGGAGGATATGCCCCTCCTTTAAGAGAGACACTATAAAAGGGAGTGACATGAGAGACTTCACTTCATTGTTTTCAAAGATGGCCAAGAAGAAAAAGGGATGTTGTACGCGATTAAGAGCGCATGCCCCTCTTTTAAGAGTGTTATCGGACCCTCACTATTCCTCGTCTTTAAAAACGGGGATTTTAAAACATTGTTCTGGAGATTGTATTCTGAAAATTTGTGAGATCGTCTACAACCTATTAAAAGGGGTGTTACCTCTCAATTCGGCTCAGAAACGAAAACTAGCTCCAAAGAAACACATCTTAAGGAGACTGGTCCGACCCCAATCCATACAGAAAAGACGAGCTTTATTAGTACAACAAAAAGGAGGAGGTATTTTACCCCTTTTAATCTCAGCAGCACCTTTACTGTTGGATGCCGGACATTCTGTCTATAAAGCCATTAAAAAGAAGAGGAACAACAAGATACAAAAATGAGTCGTAAAATGGTGTTAGTACCTGAAGTTCTGTTGAATGAACTCAAAGGTAAACTCCCCAAACCTCCGGAATTTCAATCTACTCTGAGTATAGGTCAAGAATTGGACCAGATTACCAGACGTGAAGATTTAACTCCAGAAGAAAAAGTGGCTTTATACGGTCAAGAACTTCATCGGTATAGGAATTATTTACAACAAGCGAGAGAGCCAACGACTACCAAAAAAACCCCTGCACCCTTAGCCCCAGCAGCACCAGCAGCCCCAGCCCCCGCAGCAGCAGCAGCAGCTCCAGCAGTCCAGCAGCAGCACCACTAGCAGCCTCAGATCCCGAGATCGATCAACAAATCATTCAAAGTGTGAATAAACCCATGCAAAGAAAAGCTGAATTATTATTAAATCATTTAAAGAAAACCAACGTCTTGACTTGGGATAAAGACGGAGAAATCAGTTATCGAGGTCAAAAAGTGCCCGATTCTAACATTGTGGATATAATGGCCGAAAACATGAGAACCAGATCCTTGAAAAATCGTCCGGTGCCTAAAGGATTAGATGAATTTGCTCAAGCTTTAAAAGAGACCCGTACTCCCATGACTTACTTGCAAAATCGAGACCTTATAAAAGCCATGCAGAAACCAGGAAAAATCAGTACTCCTAAAGGGGCTTTGAGTGACGACGACGACGAAGAGGAAGAGAGCGGATTTCAGGATGCTTCCTCTTCTTTTTTGACCCCTATTAGTCGACCTGTAGAGGCAAGATCAAGGGTGTTAAAAAAATTCACACCTAAATATAGTCCCTATCGAGCCCAAAAGCAATTAAAAGCCCAAGAAGAAGAAGCCAATAAGAAATTAGAACAAATCGAGGAAAATTGGCTATCATTGCCTAAGAAATGAAGAAGAAGAAGAAGAAGGGAGTAGAAGACATTTTAACAGAGATTTATTACGATCCTAAGAGAGGGTATGGAGGCATACAGACTTTGTATCGTCAGGTCAAAAGTCTGGGGCATAAGATTTCTTTGAACACCATACGAGAATGGTTAAAAGAGCAAGATACCTATACCTTACATAAACCCATTCATAGAAAATTCCGGAGACAACAGACCAGAGTGACGGATATAGACGAACAATGGCAATTAGATTTAGCGGATGTGTCCAGTTTAAAGAAACATAATGACGGTTATACCTTTTTATTGTGTGCCATTGACGTCTTATCTAAATATGCATGGGTGGTGCCTTTAAAACAGAAAACGGGGAAAGAAATGATTCGAGGATTACAAGAGATTTTCCGACAAGACGATCGACGTCCCGTCCGCATTCAATCGGATCAAGGCAAAGAATTTACCAATCGAGAATTCTTACAGGCGTTTAAATCCATTCATTTCTTTACCACTCGCAATACGGACACCAAAGCCAGTATCGTGGAACGATTTCAGAGAACCCTCAAAGCACGCATGTGGCGATATTTCACTCGGAATAAAACCAGACGGTATTTAGAGATCTTACCGGATTTAGTGTATGCTTACAATCATACCTATCATCGCAGTATCCAAAGAACCCCAGCTCAAGTGAAGCCCTCGAATGTGTTAAAAGTCTGGAAAACTTTATATGGGGAAGAATCATCACCTAAAACCAAAAAACCCCCCAAGTTTAAAACAGGAGATAAAGTGCGCATCAGTAAAGCTAAACGCACTTTTGAAAAAGGATATTTACCGAACTGGACCACGGAAATATTTACCATTGCTCAACGAGTCCCCGGTCGGTATCCTTACGTGTATCGAGTACAAGATTACAACCAAGAGGAATTAGAAGGGACTTTTTACGAGAAAGAATTACAACAGATCATTAAAAAAGACGACGTGTACGAAGTAGAGGAAATCTTGGGGTATAAAAAGCGACGAGTCGGGAAGAAAATCATTCAAGAAGTCAAAGTCCGGTGGAAAGGATATCCCCCTAGTTTCGATTCATGGATTCCCCAAACGGATCTCATCAAATAACACCTCATTGGAAATGTTGTGGAGAGAATATTCCTCGAGAAGAAATTGTGTATTTTGCACAATTATTCATTTGTATTTCCCTCATCATCACCAGTGTGGTCATGTTAGCTTTACACGATTCTAATCGAGAATATTGGATGGTCTGTGTGAGTTCTTCGGTGGGTTACATCATGCCTAGTCCTACCATGATACATCAAACCCCTAGGGTCAAGAAGACGAATTCACCCAGTTAATCCCGGAATCTAAAAATAGATACACCCTATAAAAAGGAGACACCATAACCCCAAGAGGATCATTTCTGATCTGAGTGAGGGACAGAGCACACATCATGGATTTTTTAAGCTCAGAGTATCGTTGGAAAATAGTAGAACCTGAAGGGACTAGTCACAAAGGAGAATGGATGAAAAACAAAGAGACATGTATTCAAGATTTCTTTGATAAGAATCCAGGACAAACAGGTCTCAATGAAATCTACCTGTATAAGAGATTCAAGTTACCGCACCGCCAAAGAAGCAAACAGATGCTCTTAATAGGACCCAGATCACCTAAATATGGAGAATTTAAATGGAAAGTCAATTACGTCTTGGCTCACCGAACACAGGGACCCGAGAAGACTTGGATTCATGGGAAATGGATGAAAAAAGCCGGAGATTGTATAAAAGACTATTTGGAAGAAGTGGTCGTAAAAGGATACGATATCATGGACTGTGCTTGTGAAACAGACTATTTGTACATGAGGAGACCTTTTCCCATACAAAAAGAACTGAACAGAAGTTTTGAATGTTTGTTATTATAATGATGTTCTTGTTCTTGTTATGAATCAATAAAATAAAAAAGAAAAAAACCAAAAATTCTAGTGTTGTTATTTTTTCCTATATACATATGATGCAACAAGTATAAAAAAGATGATGCAATAGATATCAAAAAGATGATGCAACAAGTATAAAAAAGATGATGCAATAGATATATAAAAGATGATGCAATAGATATATAAAGATGATGCAACAGGTATAAAAAGATGATGCAACAGATCTAAAAGATGATGCAACAGTAAAGGTATATAAAGCGGAGCTGGGAGTACCCTGCACTCATTATTTTACCCATCATGTCTTTTGTGTGGAGAATTATCTATTGGATTGATGTAGAAAAGACAATATGTTATCACTGCAATGAGAAGACGAAAGAGATACATAAATACGTCGGCTACAACGATACGGGAGAAGTTGTTGCTTGGTACTGGGGATGTAGTAAATGTAGAGAACCTATGCCACACTGGATTGTAGAAGACCCCCCTTCCATGGAGACTTGTGGTTGTAGCTGGTGCCTGAAATATTTCATCTGGAAGAAAGGAATTGAGAACATACCGCCTCCCCGATGGGTGAAAATGACCAGGAACAGACCTTTGAAAGAATGTATGATGTGCTACCAGGAAAAGACTCGAGGAAAATGGAAATGCGGACAATGCCGGCAATATCCGTGTTGTGAAAAGTGTGTGAAGAAACTCTTTGAGACTTCCTACCAGAAATGCCCCTTATGCCGATATGAAGGACATTAAAATCATTTTTTGTATTTTTTGACTTGAATAAAAATTTGTGTTTAAAAAATTCTTTGTTGTTTTGTTTGTTTGTTTTAAAAAATAAAATATAATTTAAAAAAAAAAAAAAAAAAAAAAAAAAAAAAAAAAAATAGATGAAAGGTTTTATCAAGAGGTATATCACAAAACCCTCTCTCATTCTGAAAAAGGACACTGAACAAGTCAGACGTGTTTTTTGTTTCAAAGATGCAGTATCGTTGGTATTGTGAGAGTCCCATTAGTCAGTGTATGTACATGCAAGGAGGGTGGATGAAAAGTAAAATAGGAGCCATCATGGATTTCTTTGAAAATCATCCAGGCTATTACTTGGAGAATGTGTGGTTGGAAAAAAGAGTGAAAATCCCCTATCCTCCAACAGGATCTAGAGTGAGGGTGAAAATCAACCAACATTATCAGCAATTCAAATGGGTCACCTGTACTCAAAGGAATCGACTGACACCCATCAACACCATTCAGAATGAAAGTTCATGGTTCTCGGACATTGGAGATTGTCTGAAATATTATTTCAAGATGGAGAAAAAAGGACTGACGTTTCCACCTCATTATTGTCCTACAGAGTACTTGTATTGTCGCATCCCCTTTTCCCAGATTAAAGACTCGGTGGAAAAGAAAGGACATTTGTTGACTCGAGTGATTGAGGACCGATCATCATCAGAAGAAGAAGAAATAGATGTGTAAATCATTGAATAAATGTTTTGAATTTTTTTTAAAAAAAAGTGTTGTTATAAATACAAAGGTCTTAAGGTCTAGAGTCTCAGTCTTAGATTGAACATGGCCGAGAGCAGTGGGTTTTACATGACTTTACCCAGTGATGGGTCTATGGCCTCTTTTTCTAGCAATACGACCGCTCAGTTTAAAACCTTATTACCACAATCCCTAGATTTAACCGACGGAGAATGGGAAGTGGCTTTAACAGAAATGATGTATCCCAATTCATTGAAAAACATTACAGAAAAGGAGGCTTATTTTGACATCCTGGTTCCTCAGTCTTATGCTCGCCATATCAAAAACCCCAATGTTTATGGCAGATTTAAAATGAAAACCTTAGATCCAATGCCATTACGTCAATGTCCTGTACTGCTCGATTGGGTCCATACTAAACGGCCTGCACTCGTTGAACTAGATAGCAAGATGGAAATTAGACGAATTCACTTCAGACCCGGGCTTACACTCACCCCAAGGCCTTAACAGAGGAAATAAGTCTAGGACTAGAGAGATCATTGAAAAAAATATGGAAAACCCTTGGTGATGGAAATGAAGACAAATCTATGAAATTAGTATATTACGAGACCTATGATCGAGTGATGTATCAAATCAATGAAAAAATGCTTAGTCCCTTATGCATTCGTTTCCCCACATCCCTAGCTTATAAGCTAGGCATGGACGGTCATAAGGTCATTCTTCAGAACGATACAGAAAACATGAGGTCAGTTGAACAAGAGACATGAACCATGCAGTATCATCCCGGATTACTGAGACAAAGAGGACACAGTTGGACTTATCATAAAGGTTTATTACGTCAAAAAGGCGGAGCAGTAGGTTCTATCATCTCTGGATTGGTGGGAGCCCTTCCCTTGGATAATTTTTCACCGGGAAGTCCTGCTACACAATTACTCAAATTGGGTAGGCTTTTAACTCACATGAAACCTCAAAAAGGAGGAAATTTTTTAAACTTCCTCTCGGCAGCAGTCCCTAACATACCCCTACCAGGCACAGACTCAGGTTTGACTCTCAAAAACGCGGCCGAGTTAGCCATGGGGTTACAAAAAGGTCGAGGATTTGTCAAAGATTTACTCCAACATGGGAAACAACAAGCCATCATGGCCGGAGTGAAGATAGGCAGAGATGTGGTGGGAAAAAGAAAAAACATCAGAAATGCTCTTTTAACCCACGGACTCAATGCGGCCAAAAATACAGGTCTATTTGCTTTCAATCGAGGAGTCTCTTTACCCTTTAGAAAGAAAAAGAAGAAAAAAGGACAAACAGGTCAAGGAAGAAGAAGAAGAAAAAGAAGAAAAAAAAACAAGGAGGAATTCCTAAAAGAAAACGTCATTTAGATGTGTTTGACTGAGAGAAAGAGAGTATAAATAGGACAGTCCAGGGAACAGAAGGTTCATTTGTGAAAACTGAATCCTAGTAGACACATCATGTTACAGCCCGATTCCTGTGCGTGTGGGATGAACAATTTAGAATTGTTTCAAGTCCCTCCGACTAATATTGCTTTAGAAGACTCGAAATGGGAAGAATATTACCCCATTTCCAGTACTTTAGATTCCGACACCGCTCCCATCGAATTTGAAATTAAAGGACAAGGAGATCACTATCTGGATTTATCTCAAACTTATGTTCAAATGGTATGTAAATTTACCAAAGACGATGGAAGTAATCTGACTGGGGCAAACAGCACTTCCAGTCCCGTGAATAATATCTTACATTCCATGTTTACGGAAATCGATGTCAGTCTGAATGGAAAAATAGTGACTCCGGGGACGGATACCTATCCTTACAAAGCTTATCTGGAGAAATTATTGTCTTACCGACCCAGAACTTTAAAGACACAGACGAGGGCCTGTAGTCTGTGGGAAAAAGATACAGCAGGACACATGGACGAAGTGGGGATAGAGGACCTTGGTCTAGCTCAAAATAAAACCTTTAATGTAACTCCGGGTGCAAATGGTGGTGCCGACACGGTGACCATTAACGAACCCATCCTCACAGCGTTACCGGCTAATTCTAAAAACGAAGGATTCCGAAAAAGACACCAAGCTATTGCTGACAGTAAGAAAATCAGTTTGCTGGATACTTTACATTTGGATTTGTTTCAACAAGATCGATTTCTACCTAATGGAGTGGACGTCCGTTTGCGATTTAATCGAGCTGACCCTCTTTCTACATGATGATCAAAGGAGGAAGTACAGGAAAAGTGAAAATATTGAGTATGATCTTGTGGGTGAGAAAAGTCAAACCCACAGCAGTCATGATGAATACCATTCATCAGAGTTTGAATACCCACAGAGCCAAATATCCCTTGAGAAGAGTGGAAGTGAAAACCTTTACCATCCCCATAGGGACCCAGTCTAAGATTACGGATCATCTGTTTCAAGGTCAGATGCCTAAACGTCTCATTTTAGGCTTTGTGGAGAATGCGGCTTTCAACGGAGATAAAACTAAAAATCCCTTTCATTTCCAAAACTTTGGGATTAAGAAATTAGATGTCAGTATCAACGGAGAGACCATGAGTACTCGTTGTTTTGAACCTAATTTCAACGACGATTTATATCTGAGATCATATCTCAGTCTGTATCAAGCTCTGGGGAAATTAGGAGAAGATTGGGCTCCGGACATCACCCTAGAAGAGTATAAAAGTGGCTACACTCTATGGGGCTGGGATTTCACTAAAGATCAAGAAGCGCAATCGGATAAATTCCACATCATAGAAACAGGAAATCTGAGAGTAGAAGTGCAGTTTACCAACAATACGGTTAACACCATCAATTGTGTGGTGTATGCAGAATTCGATAACTTATTAGAAATTAACAAACAGAGAGAAGTGAGCATTGATTACTAATGGATACGGGACAATTGAGAGAAGTCTTATCCAGAGAATTCAAGAGTTCTTTTTGAGGCGTGTATCCTGTAGATTTATTACCGGATCAATTAAGACCTGGAGAAAAAGCTGTCGTGGTCAATACGGATCCTCAAGATCGACCTGGAGAACATTGGGTGTGTCTATATGTGAGCAATCCCGTGGTGGAATATTTCGATTCTTATGGATTTCCTCCCTTACAAAAAGAAATTCAAGATTTTATCCAGTCATGCTCAGCAATGGATTTATAATCCGTATCGCTATCAAGACTGGAATACCGATGTGTGTGGACAATATTGCGTGTATTATTTACATCAAAGAGACAAGAAAAGAAAGAAAACTGACGAGTGGCTATTCCCCTTTGACCAGAGTACGGCTTTACAAAGGGACAGATACGTAGCGAATTGGTTTCAAAACACTTATCATAAATTACCTACGGGTCATGGACAAAAGTGTCAATGTTTTTATCAAAATGTATTGTAAATGCATTGTTGTTTGTTGTTTGTTGGTTGTTTGTTGTTAATAAAAAATGAAAAAAAAATCTGTGTTCTTATTATTATTTATGTGTTAGTGTTTTCAGTATGCAACAGGGTATAAAAAAGATGATGCAACAACTATAAAAAGATGATGCAATTCAAGGTGAGGGGGGTATAAAAACAAGGTGTTAAAGACGATCCTCCTCAGTTGGTGGGGCATGTGGTTGAGTAAACGACAGTTTGGCAAACGAATTCCTAGAATATTAGAAGACATGGAGATGGATAAAGATAAATTTACCTTATTAGAAAAGAGAATGACGGAACCTATGGAGGGGGATCACGAAGCTCCTCAAACAAAAAGAAGAATGGAGTTGAAAACCTTGGATCCGGAACCTAAGAATGAATATTTACCCCTGCATGAGCCTATCAATGATCCTAAATGTCCAGACAGATTTTACAGGACAGCCATTAATTGGACTTTCACCATTAAAGAGCCCAAAGAAGAAGAAGATATAGACATGTTTCTGAGCAACCAAGATGATTTCTTCTTCGGTTTCCAGTATTTGATTCTTCAAAAGGAAAGACATCCCTGGACAGGAGAACTGCATCAAATCAGGGGATTCATTCAAATGAAGGAACCAGAAGGAGGACTGACTATGTGCAGACTTCATATCACTGCTGATTTTGCCATGTCTCACAGTACTCCAGAATTGGAAAGTATGTTTTACAAACAAGGAGGTGACTATGAAGAATATGGTGTTCTGAAACCGGAGGAGAGAAATAAGGAATTGGAGCCCAGAGATTGGATAGAATGGGAGATAGGAGCTTGGAAGAAACCTGAAGCTATTGCAGCTAGAGAAGCTAGGAAGAAAAAGTTCTTAAAGAATGTGAGCTGGTCAAGATGTGAATAAATAAAAAAGATTGAACTGTTATTTATTGTTAGATCTCAATAAAAAGAAAAAAAAAATTGTGGGTTTTTTGTCATTTTTTAAAAAATAGGTTATCTCCCTTTAACCATAGATTTTTTTTTTCAAAACACAAACCAAAAAATGGTGAGGGGATTTTTAAAGATTGAGGGGGAAAAAATTGATACAATTTTAAAAAACAGTATAAATAGTAAACATGGTACAAAACACACCTCAGTTGTGGACTGGTTTCATTATGGGTAACACCTCCAGTAAAGAAATGAGTCAGAACACTAGATTAAAGGAAACTGAATGGTTACTTATACAGGAGGGAGGAAAAGATATCATACCACCTCCCTTGATGGTAGAACATCCTGCAGTATTTATACCACCTCCCTTGATGGAAGAACATCCTGTAGAATATAAACCTCAGGAGGAAAAAGAAAACATAAGACCAAACAAACTCTTGGAGGATATTAAGGCTCATTATCAAAACAAACAGAAAGAAAATACAGGCAATGGATATATTGCTTACTTAAAACAAGACAGAGGTAGAATAGCCAATAATTGGATATTTAATTTAACTGGGTGCCGACAGGAAGATGTAGATCAAATCATTGGAAGTGATTATCAATACTTGATCTTACAAAAAGAAAGGCATCCAGAAACTGGAAAACTTCATCATGTGAGAGGATTCATTCAAATGAAAAACAGAGTTCAAGGGAGATACATGTACAGAAAGATTCATAAATTAACCTGTTTTGAGATGTCTTACAGCACCCCAGAATTGGAAAGAACTTTTTATAGACAAGGTGACTATGAAGAATATGGAGTTCTAAAACCTGATGTGAGAAACAAAGAATTAGTTCCAAGAGATTGTAGATTTACCTGAATAAAAATTTGTGTTTAAAAATTCTTTGTTGTTGTTCTATAAAAACAAGGGTGTTTTTAAAAAATAGATTCATTTTACATCATGAGTCTCCAGGAGATACAAGGTGATTTACTCAACTGTGAGGTAGAAGCTATTGTTCATCAATGTAATTGTTTAACAGTCAGAGCTCATGGATTGAGTCAAAGTATTGCAGAGAAATTCCCACAAGCCAATCTCTATGCCACTCGCAGACCTCTAGGGACTAGAAATTTAGCTGTAGAAGAAGATAGAGGAATTCCAGGCACTATTAAGGTGTTTACCTCACAAACCCCTGTGGTCATTTGTTTATTAGCTCAATGGGATTATGGAAAAGCAAGTCACCGACCTAAAAGAATTTCCACTTATCAGGATACCCCACAAAACAGAGAGCAATGGTTTCAATCTTGTTTACAAGAAATGGGGGAAAGTTTACCTTACCAGACTTATGCTTTTCCTTACAAGATTGGGTGTGGACTAGCCCAAGGAAATTGGATTCATTATAGACATTATATTGAACAATTTGTACACACTTATGAAAAACATGTGTACATTCTTCATCATTAATTGTGTGTTTTCATGTGATGTAAAATAAAGAAAAAAAGTACCTTTTTTATCTGTCATACTCTAAAGTCTGTTTTAAACAGGAGATGAAGGTCCACCGCAATCCCCATGCACTCATAAGCAGATCTCTGGTGGGGGTCAGTAGAATCACTCAAGTAGTTTTTCTTTCCCCTGTGATATAATGTCAAATATTTAAATGGAAAATTCAGAAATTTTATTAGCACTTAAAGATAAAAAACTTGCTATCTTTATGGTATTGATTTCCATTATCAGATTTATTATTTTTTATCCATTTTAAAAAATATAAACATTTAAAATAAAAACTCATGATAATAATAATTAAAGAAATTAAAATGATATTGAAACTTTTTTTTAGATTCAAGTTTTGTTTTTATGTTAGTTATTTCACTGTGTATTTCCCAAAGGAAGACCAGCAGCCAGGCTTCACTTCACTTAGAGAATGGATTGGTTAGGAACAAAACATATCTTCCAGGTTGAGGACTGTATAGAAAAATAAAACCCATTTTTTGTTATTATGAAATTACATGAGACAATGCCTCTTATAAATGTAATGCAAAAATAATATCTCTTATATATATGGATACCTATACTCTAATTATATTAAATGTCATTTGTAAAAAATGTATTTTATTTAAAGACAGATTTTATTTAGGATCGACTTTTAAATGATGACATGAATAGCAGACCATACTTTAAGCACATGACAAAAACATTATCTCAAATTACACAGAAATGGAATATTTAGCATAGCTGACATTAAACATATAGATGAGGGATAACATAATCACATTCATAAACAATGTGAAACAACTTTAAACGACCTACAAGGTAGATTACAAGCCTTTTTCACTGGGGTAAAATCTTTGTCGAGATTCGCTATGGCCGCCGAACCCGAACCCGACTGTATAAAGATGAAGTCATAAAAATAACATAACATTGATGTAGTATTACATGATTTTTTATTTTATTTCTTAAAAACTAACAATGCTTCTAACTGTCGAATTCTCCTCCGAAATCTTATTCGATCCGCTATTAGGGCCATCCAGGGACTTCTCCGGTCTTCGGGGGGTAATTCGTAGATTTGATTGAGGCTGGTATTAAAAGTCACGGATTTCCTAGCCTGTGTGAAATTTCCAGGTATTTCATTCCGTATTGAATACATACTTTCTCCATCGCATCTATGTCCTGCCACAATAAAATCACTTTGCCCGCTTGGGGATGGGTTAGGAAACTGTAAGGCTTTCCGAAATAACGGGTCAGTTTCAGTCCGTACCATTTCTGGGGCAGAATTGTTTTCATATGTCGAAAAGATGATGCAACAAGTATAAAAAGCCCAGGTATTTTTGCACACGACCCTAAAACAAACCCATGCTATATATAAACCAGCGCTGGACATTGAGGATCATTCTTTGTGAGTACTTGGAACTCGACAGACTTTAAAAAAGTTCAGTGGTCAAGTCAGAGGTATGGAACCAAGGTATCGCTGGTTTATTGAGAATACTGACAAGAGTGGACCCTGGATGGAAACCCTAGAAGAAGCCACGCAGGATTACCATAAAACCCATTCAGAGGAATCTAATCAAACAGTATGGACTTGGGAGGAATACTTTAAAGAACTGTGGGGCTTGGATAAGATGATTCCGGAACAATCTAAAGAAAAAGTTGAAGAAACTAAACAAAAAGTATGGTTGCAAAAAAGAGTGAAATTTCCTGAAAATTATGTGGTGATAAGGAAGCACTGCTCTTTTGAGGGAATGAAGGGTTATCACGACTACAAATGGGAGATCAGAGGTGAGGATGATGATGGTTTTCTGATTGAAACTATATACTTCCCCGAGTTAGAATCCTGTATTGAGCATTTACTTCTGTACAAGAAAGAAGGAAAAGCCTTAAAAAGACCGCATCTAGGTACTTATACACAGTATCTCCATGGAATAATTCCTTATTTTCCAAATGAAAAAGGTATCCCTTGGAGGTCACGAGACTATGATGATGATGATGATGATGATAATTTGGACTTTATTTTAGATTAAAAGACAGCCTGTAAATTGTTGTATTTTCATTCTGAATAAAAATTGAAAAAAAAAATCAAAATCTGTGTTATTTGTTATTGTTTTGAGGAAATCCAGTTTGAAAGATGATGCAACAGGTATAATAAGATGATGCAAAAGGTATAAAAAAGATGATGCAACAGATATAAAAAGATGATGCAACAGATATAAAAAGATGATGCAACAGAGTATAAAAAGATGATGCAAGAGAGTATAAAAAGATGATGCAACAAGTATAAAAAAGATGATGCAACAGATAGGTATATAAAGCGGAGCTGGGATTTGAAGATCAGTCTTGCTTGACATTTCGAACTTGACAGACGTGAAAAAAAAAATATTATGGAAGAAGCAATGATGAATACCCCACACAACCCCAGCTATGTGACACCTGAAGAATATGTAGGAGCCCCCTATAATTTTCAAGAATATGCGAATAAAGAAGATATGGGGATCTTAAATACAACTCTGGATGGGATTGTTAACATGCTGTCCGCTCTTGACAACAAGATGAATGATATGAACAACAAGGTGAGTGATGTTCAAAACCAGCTGAATCATCTGAAAATTTACATCACCAAAATGAAAGGAGGAAGCACTTACCAGAAAAAACAAGGGGGATCCGGAGAGACTAAGAAAACAAGACAGACGGATCCATGCTTCATCTGTAATGAGTTAGGGCATTGGGCCCCAGATTGTCCCCGAAAAAAACAGGATTCGTGCTACAAGTGCGGGAAATCTGGTCATTGGGCTAATCAGTGTACAGAGGATGAGGAGGATCAACAATTTGTCAAAGAAATACAAAAACTGGAAAAAAAGCCTCAGGAACCCAAGAGGAAACTACCCCTGATGACCGATAAGGCACAGAAGAAGAAGAAGTAAATTGATGTATTTTTTCACTTGAATAAAATTGCTGTGTTCTTGTTTCTATTGTGTGTTATTTGTTAATGTTTTGAGGAAATCCAGTTTGAAAGATGATGCAACAGGTATCAAAAAAGATGATGCAATAGATATAAAAAGATGATGCAACAAGTATAAAAAGATGATGCAACAGATATAAAAAGATGATGCAACATATGTACTGAATTGACCCACTTATCCCCTCCAGGGGCTGCACTCCGTTGAACCCCCTATCCCCTCCAGGGGCTGCACTCCCTTGACCCGCCTATCCCCCACAGGGGCTGCACTCCCTTGACCCACCTATCCCCCCAGGGGCTGCACTCAGTTGACCCACCTATCCCCCTCAGCCCAAAAGTGCACTCAGTTGACCCAGCCGGCCAGACCCCTTATACTACTGAAGTCCTCTAGCAACTACAATGCAAAGTCATTAACTTAAAGATCCCACTAGCATTTTTTGTTTTATTTTTTTTTCTTTTTGGCATATATGTTCGAAGTTACAAGATTTAATTTTTGCTAACCTCATCAGGAAGTTTCGTACTTCCGGAACGTTTTGAATACCATGGTAACAGGGTGCCATGATAAACTTCTTTGCAGCTCAGATTGTGTCCCTTTGATACAGCGATGTCGCCATGATTAATTCCTTGGGGATACTTTTGAACCAGTTCTTGGGATAATCCAGGTCCAGCTGCTGTACGTATTGCAGCAGATGTTCCTGACGTCATTGCAAGATCATGGGCAACGCTGTTAACAATCACGTTCACCTTTTTAAAAATATATTGGACATTTTGAGACTCGATATTCAAATTTTAGCACATTTCTATATTGTGATATTAAGTTTAAATCTAAGAATTTCAATATTTATTATTATCAGTAAAATTATGTCCAGATCTATAAATAAAAATTGATCAAAGAAAAATATGACGAAATTCACCTTTTGTTCGACAAGACTCCCAACTAGAACAGTGACAGGAATACCCCCAACCTGACCAGAACAAGACTGTCGGGTCACAGTAATCGTGGCTTAAATGATACGAAACACTCATACTTTTTAAGGCTTATAACTTATGCAGAATGATTTTCCACAGATATAAACACTTAAATTACTTAAAAATATGTATAACGCCTATGTAAATCAGATTTATTATCAAAATAAGGGGGAATGGTTTTCTATATTTTGGACTCTTTTTAAATGCAGGTAAAAAAACTTTATTTGTGTTTTTATATCTTAATATTTAATTAGTAGCTAATGTTGTGACATGACCCGGCGAGTTTTCCTTTGAAGTCAAGCATACTGTAACTGCGATACAGAACACTTTTTGTGGGCGTTTCTTATGCAAATGAGCAGAAACTGTACTGTATCTGCAAAATATCAACGATACAGTACGGTTTATTTTTAGCGATGACGGAAAGCTGTATCCGTATACAGACATACCAATCGTTCAATTCGCCATAGAACTCTTAGTATTTACTCAAAAACTGAGGTGAATTAAAAATAAAATTTTACAACGTAAAGGTATTATCGGATTCAACATTTTAAAAAGGAGTGGGGCAGTTAACAAATTATTACCCCCCCCCCCAAAAAAAAAGCGGAAAATCGTATTCCATGGGGGTAGACTTATAATCAACCAACACCTATGTGCGTCAATTCGTTACTTGTTGTTGAAATAAAAACCGTATGTATACAAGTTCAGAAAAAAAAATTTAAGAAAGCGAAAAAGAAAAAAAACCTCAAATTTGGGATGGGGGCAGCAGTGAGTGCTGTATCCCCGTTTGGTTACTCTACATTTTAATGAAAAGTGAAGATAAAATACCCCCCCTCCCCTTTTCCTCCCTGCTTATTTCAATTTTGTATATGACGACCGGTGGAAGACATTGTCGGACATTTCTCTCAGAATCTACGATCTCCCGAAGCATTTTTTTTTCAAAAATATTCCCACATGATTCTCATATATCAAAATGTTTTGCATTAAATCGTAGCTTAAACTAATAAAAAAATGTCAGCGAGAGCTGCATAGAGAAAAAAAACCTGCGCAATCAAATCCAAATAAAATTTATGGAAAACAAATTAATTTATGCATCCCTTAAATAATTTTAAAATGATATATACCTGCACGTCCATCTCACTCGGCATTTCAGTTGAGAATGCTTAAAATGGGATACTAAATCAACTTTCTGCAAAATCATCTGATTGGTTGGGAGATATACACCCAAATACGCATGTAAATTAGTGAGGTCCTTGGAAAGGTCATGTCACAAGTCATTTAGAATACTCGTTTCTTACTGTATCAGAGATACAGGACGGGGCTCGGCTCGAGCTATCGCTCTCGCCTCAAGCCCCGTCCTGTATCTCTGATACAGTAAGAAACTCGTACTCTAAATAATACATGTCAATTTGAATATTTTTAATATCCCAAAGAATCAAAATGAATTTTTAAATAGCCACTGCACTCTCCAGCTATGAACATGTAGTCATCAATTGCATTCATAGCACTATAGACGCAAATGCTTCCACTAGGAGTGCAATTGCTCTATCACATTCGTGTAGAACAATCTCTACTAGATTTGGTACTAGTGTTGGGAAGTATATATACGAACTGTTTCATAAGAGGAATAAAAATAAGTTTTTAACAATATTCTTTGAAAAAAAAAGGAAATTCAGAATACTTAAAATTGCTAATTTATATCTTTAAAAATTCAATTTTGGTCAATGTATTTAATTGTATAATAAAACTTTTTAAAAATTGTAGAGAACTGTCATATTTTTATTTTTTGTATCATGCATATTTGAACAAAGAACGATAACTCTTCACACTTGGGTAAATAACATTCAGAAAGAAAAAAATTCTCTAGCTAGTATATCTTTTTCAAGAATGATTTCAGCTATTAAAAAATAAATAGAAGAACTAAAAAAAAATTATAGAAAAGCATTCTGGAGTAATAATCATTATAAAAGCATTCTCTTTTTCCATCATAGTGTTAAATTATTGATTTTCGTCAGAGGGTTTTAATAATGTTGATCGATGACGTCACAACTGCAACAAAACAAAAATGTGATGACGGCGCTGCTAAAATGTATCCAGATAACTGTGTTTGAGAGGGAAATACTTTAACTTTATAAATATGTTTGTGATTTATTAGAGAAAAGGAGCATTAATCAGGTTTACTGATTTTAAAGCCGTATGTTTTTCTTTACTGAAGACAAGAAGCTGCGTCCTTATGTAAGTCAGGATTTCCTCTGATATTCTTGAAAAAAAAATCAAAGAATGCAAATATAAGTAATAAACAACGATTATTCAGTGAACATGGCATTATGAATAGCAATAGCTCTGCTGGCATATTTTCCATGATGCGCTAGCGCGCATCATGGAATATGCCAGCAGAGCAATTGCTATTCATAACGCCATGTTCACTAAATAACGTTGTTTATTTCTTAATTAGATTCAGAAACTTCAAAAAAAGATACATAGCAGGTTCCAGTCAATATTCAACCAAGCCTCTTTCATTACGCCTCACTAAGATATAAACGGTAGTAAATCAGAAACAAGAGTACTGTGCAACAATATATTCAAGAAGTGGTGTAAATCAGATGTGGATACTTAAGAATTCCAAGGAACTTTTGGACAATTTGAAATCACAAGATTTTACCAAAATCAACAGCTTAAATACTTACGACTTTTCAATTTTATACACAACCATTTTCCACGATAAATTAAAGTCCAGGCTTTTTTATATCATTGACAGCTGCTTTCTCAATAAAAATGGAACAATGTGTAGGTTGTTTTTGGGGACCAGGTCTTCCAACAGTCTATTGGAATTCCCATGTGTGCCAATTGCGCCCTATTATTAGCAGACCTATTTTTGTGCTCATATGAAGTAGAATTTGTGCAAAAGCTTATGCGTAAAAAAGAGAAAACACTTGCCGTGGCCTTCAACTCGACATTTAGATATATCAACGACGTTTTGTTAATTAACAATGGTAATTTTTCATTCTTATGTCAATACGATATATCCTGTTGAGTTTGAGATAAAAGATACCACAGAATCTGACACATCTGTTTCATATTTGGATATTTTACTTCAAAAATACATCAATAGTAATCTAACAACCAAGCATTATGATAAACGTGATGACTTTAACTTTTCTATCGTCAACTTCCCTTACTCATGCAGTAAGGGTATTGACGTTTATTGAGTTTATATATCTCAGCTGATTCGATAGGCAAAGGCATGCTCTACGAATGAACAACTTGATGAAACAATAATTTCAGCAGTCTCGTTTAAAGTAATCATTTAGTAAGTTCTATGGTCGATAAAATGATCTCATCAGCAAATACAATTTATCATTGAGTCAAAAGCTGACTGACGTTTTTCAAAATAATTGTTAGTCCATTATTTATACACTGCATTGGCGACGGTTTTGCCGTTATTTCCCGATCACGACAAGGAGCACACGGCGGGTGTGACCGGTCGGCAGGGGATGCTCACTCCTCCATGGCACCTATTCCCACATTTGATGTTTTGGAGGTCCTTGTTTGCTCTACTCCTATTTTATTGTTTTATGGACTTCTGATCTTGAATATTGATCGTTATCTCCATATTTTTCATTTGGTATCTTGTGCTATTCTAGATTTTTTTTGGTGACTTCCTGGTGTAAGAAAATGTAATTAATTTCCACATAATCATTGTTATGTGTGATCATTATATATAAGAAAGCTAGTTTAACAATTGGAAGAATATTTAAAAAAAAACAAAACAAATAGTTATGACTTCCAAAAATACATTTTTTATATTATCAACGTATTTTTAACTCCAAGAAGATATCAAATTACAGTCAATCATTTGCAAAGAACATTCTTAATCTGACAGTTAATTATTTTTCTCTCAGCAGAATTGATACTTCTTTATCTTAAAAAAATAAAAACGAAATGGGGTGTCACAACTCACATTTTGAACACTGGACCAGTCATGGCTTCCCTTATACACCACAATACTAATTTCCCTGATATTCATACGAGAATGTTTCGTAGTAAAATCTCGTATTGCTTTGACCATCAGTTTTGCTGTTTGATCACTAGGATAATGTAAAAACCCAACTCCAAGAGTTGGAAAAGCAATGGATCTTGTAAAATAGTTGTTTGCTGTTTCCAGACATTTCTTCATGAATTTCTCTAACGTCTAAAAATACCAAAATATATACCATGATTATCAATCGAATCTAAACAATTTACCAAAGAAAACAGGTGTGTAATACAATTAAAATTTAAATGCATTTATCGTCATGTTTAAATTATAATATATTAAAAAATGATCATAATATTAAAATTACTGATAATGGATCAGGTTGACTAGTTCCCCATTTTGGCAGGGCTCCGTGGTACACAAATTTGCATGGAAGCTGATAACCTCCACTGACAGAAATGTCTCCGTATTCAACACCATTGGAATAATTCTGGTTTAGCTCATCTTGCATTTTTCTACCAGCAACTCTCAACAAAGCTTCAGATAACCCGCTATTGCTGAGTTGTAAGTTTTTTGGTCCACTACTCACTAACACATCTGCCTGTATCATTAAACAGGTAATTTCTTTCAAATTTGGTATTTGTACATTAAAGTTCGAGAGCATTGAGGTCATACGTCGGAACCGGGGGGGGGGGGGGGGCTAGCCCCCCCCCCCCCCACTTTTTTGCAAATCTATATATTATATAGGCATTGAACATTGGTGTTTACCTTTTTTGTTGGTTTAGCCCCCCTTTCAATTACCCCCCCCCCCCATTTCAATTTGCTTCCGACGCCTATGGAGGTGGATCTAATTCAGGTTTTGGGTCATTTGTTTAAGTTTGTTTTGAACTAAAGAGTTTCGGATTGTCTATATGTTTACAAATATTAACAATGATTTTTGAATCAATGCGAATCAATATGACTTGGAGTTCCTGAGGAAAAGAAAAGATTTTTGAGAAAATTAAATCTATTCATCGTGATCTCATCCTACTCCATCCTAACAATGATTTGAAAGGAATTTAATTTACACTTCCTTAGGATGTTTCCATTTCAATATGACTAAAAATGGCTTTGCTGTTCTTGTGACAAAGATTTTTGAAGATTTCTCCGATAAATTTCTTTGTAAAAATTTGATCCTCCAATGTCGCCTCACCAAACCCTCGGGACCATGATATGAACAATCTTTAGAAGAATTTTTTTAAAAACTTTTTCCCTAAACATTTCCAATAAAAGTTAAATCCTCCATTTTGGCCCACCCTACTTAAGGGGTCATGATTTGAACAGGCTTGGATCCACACTACCTGCGGATGTTTCAGTATTGATATGACTTATCATGGGTTTGTTGTTCCTGAGAAGACTTTTCTTACATTCCCTTCTTTCAATTGGATCCCCTTTTGTCACCCCAATCTACCCCGCGGGAGACATGATTTTAAAAGAATTTTAATTAACATTATGAAAGGTTTCATATACAACCATGTAAGTGTCAACTTTCAACAAGTTTTTAACATTAGTTCAGGAGATAAAAAAAATAAAGATGCCATTTAATTTTAACTTATTTTAAATTATCTACTCTTAAAAAAACAGAATATGACCAAAAAACGTTTCATGGCTTTGGTTGAAACTGACCCAATGGTTCTGGAGAAGTCTAAAATGTAAAAGTTTACAGACGGACGGACAGACAGGTAGACGGACAGAGAGACATACATACGAGGAGAAAACTGATAGAGTCCATTACTGTTTTGCCAATAGGGGACAAATAAGCTCGAAAATTTACCTGTTGCTTACAAAGATTCCCTGTCCTAAGGAGGACTCTAATATTGCCGATATTAAAAGATTTGCAATCACCGTCTGTAGTCATTGTCACGATGCCTTTGGAAACTTTCTGTTGATCACTGAAAACTGAAGATTTTATTTTAATAATTCAAGTACTTTTGATAAGCCATGTTTGAAATTTTTATTAACCAGGAAGCAGAAGATTTGATAAATTCAAAGTCTTAAATGTTATCACTTACATTGTATCCAAACTGACAAAAAAAAGTGTTTCTGAGAAATCTAAATAAAAATGTGTGAAATTGCCAAAAACATTTTACATACTAGTACTTCCAAGATACAGTATACTTTCAGATAACAAAAGGCATGTCATGTGAAGTTTATCTTCCTTGTTAGCGAAAAAATGTAAGCAAAAACAAGTTTGTGACTTAACTTGACTATATAATTTTCTTTTTATTTACCTTTTATGTAATGTGATGTGCAAGAGAAGAATATTTTATCTGACATGAATATATATCTATGAAGGTATCTAAGAATTGTCTTTAAAAGGAAATTTGTTTTGTTAATCTACAAGTAACCACCAACAGATGGAATGAGAAAAATGCTGTCATAAGGAAATAAGCGATTGATGAGAAACTGCAATAAATATAAGACACGTTACAGTATATATTCCATCTTTTCGTCAACTTTCCTGATTTATGAAGCAATATCACTCTATCACCTGCATATGGTGTTTACATATCTGAACTTATTCGATACGCGAGAAAATGTTCCGAGTTCGATCAGTTTTTAAAGCAAGATAGGATACTGACAGATAAGTTGATGTCACATGAACTTCAACAACCCCGTTTAAATCTTCATGGTCGTAATAATGACCTTGTGAGCAAATATTACCTTTCATTAGGCCGTATTTTGGCTGACCTATTCATATTGATTGTTAGGCCTTTGTTTTTATTTTGAATTGACTATAAAATATCATGTCTTTTTGATGAATACAAAGGGATCACGATCGATGTGACCAGTCGGCAGGGGATACTTACTCCTTCTAGCTAGCAACTTGATCCCACCTGTTAAATTTCTAGGGGTCCTTGTTTGAAATCAATTGGGACAGATTGACGACAGTCAAAGATACATTTTATCAAAAAGACAGACATATTGAAAGGAGACTTATAGTTGGTTTCACCTGTAGAGATCACTCGTTATGAGTTTGATATTCAAGTTTTAAGATGATTGCAGAACATTTTAGCAATGACGTTGCATGCCCTTATAAAATAACATGAATATACAAATATAACGAATAAACATCTTTTTAAAACAAACCCACTGTTTTTTCTGATATTTAGTAATGGGGAAATAGTAATCGAACTATAAATCGGCAATCCATTAACCTCGCGATTTTTTTTTTGGGGGGGGGGGGGGATTTATATCTTGACGCACAAGACTATAAGTACATTTAAAGGATATATACCATAAACAATTTTCTTATCTCCTACACAGAAGAGTCCGAATGGTATTTTTTTCAGTTTTCCTTTCAATGAAAATGTAATGAAGAAATTTGAATTATGTAAAATTTACACTCTTGAAAATACCTCATACCCCCATAAATTTTGCAGTTGAAAAACTTCATACATCTCTAAAACATTTTGAAAATGTTTCACTTGTGTATTCCTCATGACAAGACCTTCCATTAGGCAACATCAATGTTGACCCTTTGACTTTGACCCTGGAGGTTTAACTCCTTTTGAAATACATAAACTTGGCCGTAATGTTTCAACGATTGGTGTAAGAGTTCACCTATATCAGGTGTTTTCCTTGTGACAATACATTTCTTTGGGTACCATTATTTTCGTTCTCTTGAATTTGAACTTGAAGTTTGTCTTGCATTTGAGAAACTTTCACCTGTACCCATGAGCTGCCATAATTAGAGATTCACAAAAATGCTTAAATCTTGTTTTCTGTCTTATCTGCTGAAGTTTTCAAACTTCCTGTTTCTTCTTGCAAAACATTGTATTGAAATTACGAGGGCTGTTCGGAAATTATTGAGACAATTACATTTACTTTACAATGGACGGAGATAATTTTATGAAAATTCATCAACATTTTATAAAGAACGACTAAAGAGCTAATGCAAAATTTCAAATTCCTATGATAATTAGATAAGTTTCAGTGAAGTAATAAATATGCATATGTCTATCGACCCGGAGCAGCATCGCTACGTCAATTAGCGTTACGTTAGCCGTAGATTGTTTCGCTTGTGAAACGATCGGAAAGCGTTTAGTACTCTTCCTTTTTTGTTATTATATATAACATTACAAACATCAAACAGTCTCTTTTCTTAAACTATTCTTTAAAAATGTATGCTGTTGCTACCCCATACCCAAGTGAAAAATGTTCATTTGTGGGAAAGGATGACTAAGAATCATGCAGTGCCGATTTATGCAACGCGGGTTTAATACCATAACGAAATCAATACTGTACGTAATAACTCATGGTCGTTCAGATCTTTTAATTTAACTCTGGTTAAAATTATTGTAAAAAAAATGTATACCACTGAAAAAACAAACCCTAACACATTTTTTCTCGTTGTTATTGTTTTAGCAGGTCGTTCAGTCTAGAAAAGAGTTCTACATTGCGCTAAACAAAATTCTAGGGTATGCTGGCTGCTCCGCCCTTGACGTCAATTTCCATCTTTTCGTTCTCAGCAGATTTCTCCACCGCGCTTAATTTTTTTATGATCTCCGTATTTCCGGTCAAAATTTTAACAAAGTTGCATAACATGAATTTGAAATAAAGCTGAAAAATTATACACTTAAACTTAATTATATTCGCTCTCCTTATGGATCCACGAAGAGTTAGAATTTTGGTGTTACATATTTTTAATATCTGATTCCGCGACTGCTCCGGGTACCCCTACTATAGACACATTTATATAACATTGTAGAGAAAATATTTGATATTTGTAAAATATTTCTTGCTCATATAAATTTAGTGTATGTCAAACGTATAAGCAAATTTTCACCGAAAGGCGTTCATTAGAAAGCAAAATATACACAATGTCTCAATAATTTCCGAACAGCCCTCGTATTGCACTCGTTAGAAATTCAAATACTGTAGATTGGCAAATATTAACGATGGTTTTAATTTCGCTATGTTCGCGATTTGTTAATTTTCCGCGAAATTAAACCCATCGTAAATTTTATTATTATTATTTTAAAGCGTTTAAATCCTTATGGAAATTTTGAATTAATTTCTTGCAGCGTAAAATTAAAACCTAGTATGTCTTTATTTAGCATAATATATTCTCTGCGAACTTACATTGTGTCCCAACTAGAAAAATAATCCATAATACATATATGTTTATTTTCATTGCAGACATAATTCATAGCTTAAAAAGTTGATAAAACAATTGGTACAAAGTCAATAAAACATATTTTTAAACTTTAAATTAGCAAAACATTAACGGCAAATTCTTTGGAACAATTGTAATTTATTGAGAAACGTGTCAACTGACCCTTTATTATACACATCAGCCATGAATTATGAAATGTACCGGTAATAAAACAGAAGCCAGCCTCCTCTAACAAGTGTACTAAATAAGATATTCAGGATAGGACTGATTTCTATCATAAACAACAAACTCTCGATCTGAAAAGGCTCCACCATTTGCCACTACACTGAATTTCATGGTGAGTGGCACATACAGGGTTCGTACAGATTTTGCATGGTGGCCTCTTATAATTTCCACCTGAACTGGTCAGATAAATGTCACCAAGACTCATTCTCACCAGAAACATTGGATAACGGTTTTGACTGTCACATTCTAAATAAAAGAAACGGAAATATTAAGAAAGATTTGTAAAATCAATATTGATAGTGGTTCAACTGTTTTATTTTTTTTTTCTGTTATTTTGGATTTATCGAAAAATTGAATGCATTTAATATTCTTTTAGGCACATATTTTGGCCTTTTTTGTTATAATTATGTATGTATTTTTTCGTAATCCTTTGCATTTAGAGTCTAGATACCTAGAAATTATAAAACCTTTCGAGTAGTTACTCAGTGCTCAAATTCATACTACTTTATCTAGAACCTTATTTATACACAAAAGAATCTTTAAATACAAATAAGGCAGCGATTTTGAGCCTACGTATGATTTTGTAGTATGGTGTACGTATTCATCAAGTTTGAGAATTTCCCAAAAGACCATTGAGTGTTTGGGGATTACCTGAATATTGATGTGACTTGGAGGCTACTTCAGCTCCATACACTCCCGTCCCCAGTCTCCCGTTCTCTGTAAGACAGCTATCCAGTCCTTGACTACAAATGACGTCAACATCAGGAGACTTCGTGGCATGGAAAAAATAGTACTCATTTATTTCGGAATGAGTATGTTTTGTCATGGAGGGATTTAACGAAGCCATTACTGCTACAGGCCCATATGACTGTGGGATTTTATCCAGTGGGGTGAAATTTCCCTCTACGCTTGCTTTTCGGAATAACCTCTGGCATTCTTCTCCATACTTCAGAAACAATTCGACATTTTCTAGTCTCTGAATGCTGACAATACGTGCATTTCCTAAAGTTTTTTTAAACGCATTTTCAATGGATCCATGAGTGATTTGGTCAATATTTTCTAAATGGAACTTTCCTGATTTTACTTTCTGATTCCACCCCTTGAGTGTTATGTCGGAGGTATATTTGGTCCAGTAGGGTGGAGATCTGAGCGCTTCTTCATATTTATAATCAAGGTAAGCTTTTGTGCCTCGTTGTGGAACTGATTGTAAGTTTTTAGATCTGTTTGGGACTGAAGCGACTAAAAAAGTTTTATTTTTAATAACACATACACAAATGATTTAAATTACGTAATACTCATCGGTAAATAAAATTCAAAATAAGAAGAATTGCTGATTTTTATTTTTTTAAAATAATTTTGGCCAGTATACTGTAAAAGTACTTTTTTCCGCGTGGTATTAATTTACGCTATGTACGCGGTCACAACTTTTCCGCGGAAATTTGTCCAAGCGTACTTAATATAAATGTAAGGCATATAGTGACAATCTAGAAAATCCGCGTAATTTTCTACCCGCGGATTAAACAGAAATTGATATTCCGCGGAATTATGACCCCGTGGAAAAAAGTACGTCTACAGTATTTAATTGTATAATAAAATGTTCTGAAAATTGAGGAAAACTGTGATATTATGATTTTATACTCGGATTTACGCATATTTTTGCAAAGAATGATCATTCTTCATGCCTTGGGTGTTTTACATTCAGAAATTCGAATTTTCCATAAATTACATCTTTTTCAAGAACGATTTCATCCCTTTTTGGAATTTGTCTCTTACTCTAAAGGAATAAAGAGCTAAGCGGGAATATTATCCTGCACATGTTGCCACATTTCATTTCCGGACTTACAAATTAAGAAAGACTAACGTAGAATTAAGTAGGTTAAATATTGCATTTTATATTATGAACATTGATGGAAGCGCCACTGCTAAAGAATACTAAACTTAACGGCGTTTTCTGATTAATAAACAATAAAGCTTTTCTTGAGAAATAAAGAAGATAATATTAAGAGGATGTAAATATTTAATATTGAATGATCAGGTTCATATTCAGTACTTTGAAGGCAATTACATTAATTTAATTAATGTAAAATCGCTTCTGTATGAAGGAGTAAAAAGTTTGCATTACCTAACAAGAGAAGGTTACTAGAAGGAAATTAGATTCTTCTAAAGGTTCACATAACTTATTTCAAAATATACATTCCCAAACCTATGGCAACTTGGGCTCTAGAATATCCACTTCCTGACTGTAATTCGTTCATGAATACCTAGTATAAAAAATAACTTTATTTTATTTTTTTTTGTTATGAAACATTTATCATCTATATTATCTATATTTTATTTTTTGGTCCCAAATTGTTAACAATAAGCTTCCAAACGTTCAATTCAATTTTAAAGAAACCAATTTTCATTCATTTTTTCCGCAACATTTAACAATACATTTCAATTGAAAGAAATAATAGAAATAGACATTATTACACCTACATTCTGAATATTTAACCAGTCTCTTCTTTCTTCAAAGACTACAATGACAATGTCCTTGATATTCACAGCAGATTGTTTGAAGCTAAAGTCTCCTATTGTTTTTGTCATCAGTTTCGCTACTTGATCACTAGGATAATCTAGAAACCCAAGTCCAAGTGTTGGAAAAGCAATGGAACTTCTACAATGACTGTTTGCCATTACCAGACACGTCATCATAAATTCCTCTAACGTCTACAAATATCAAAATAATATCAAGAATACAAATTATACTATAGCAGTTTACTGCAGGAAAAATCTGCAAAATGATATAGTTTACTGAATCTAGAAATTATATTTAACTTTTACAAAACATGGTTTTTTCATTGATATAAACAGTAACAATTATGATTTTAAAATTACGGATAATGGATCAGGTTGACTGGTTCCCCATTTTTGCAGAGCCCCGTGGTACACAAATTTACAAGGAAGCTGATAACCTCTACTGGTTGCAATGCCTCCGTATTCAACGCCATTAGAATAATTCTGGTATAGTTCATCTTGCATTTCTCTACCGGCAGCACTTAACAAAGCTTTAGACAATCCTCCATTGTTGAGTTTTAAGTTTTTTGGTCCACTACACACCAACACATCTTCCTTTTTCATTAAACAAAACTTTTTTCATGTAAATGGAAGTCATTTCTTTCACAGTTGGTATTTTGGTTCATTTATTATACCGCCTGCTTGAAAAGCGGGTGGGTGTATAGTAATCGTTATGTCCGTCCGTCTGCATGTCCGTCTGTTACGCTTGGGGTACCCATCTCTTATCTGCAACTCCTTTCATACCACTAAATGAAATTTGATGAAACTTTCACCGAATCTTTATTTCTTTATTACATATTGCCATTGTGCACCTCCTATTCAACTTTTTGATCCTACACATATTTTGGGTTTCCCATAGCAAAACATGGACACTACCATTATATTCATGTGGGAAGCGGGGGGGGGGGGGTATCATTTAGTGAACTCATTGCTCACAAACCTCTAGTTTAAGTTTCTTTTGAACTAAAAAGTTTCAGGATGTCTATATGTTCACTCATGTTAACATTCAAACAATAACTTTTAAATCAATGAGAATAAACATGGCGTGGTGTTCTTTAGAAATTTTTTTAGAGAATTATCAAACTATGTTCATCTTGATCTCATACTTCCCCATCCTACCCAAATTTGAATCTACAAATCCGAAGGATGTTTCCATTTCAATGTGACTAAACATGACTTTGCTGTTCTTGTGAAGAAGATTTTTGAAGATTCCCCCTATAAATAAATTCTTTTCTAAAACTTTCATCCCCCATTGTGGCCTCGCCAATCCCCAGGGCCTATAATATGAACAAATTTGAATCTACATCCTAAGGATGCTTCCATATTGATATGATTATTGGAGTTTTCTTTTTCTTTAGATGAATATTTTAAAATATCTTTTCCCTAAGCATTTCCAAAAGATGTTGAATCCTCAATTTTGGCCAACCCTACTTAAGGGGGTGTGATTTGAACAAGCATGGATCCACACTACCTGCAGATGCTTCAATATTAGTATGACTTATCATAGCTTTGTTGAATGTTCTTTAAAAGACTTTTCTTACATTTCTATGTTGAAATTGGATCCCCTTTTGTCACCTCACTATTTCGGGAGACATTATTAAAAAAACAATTACATACATTATGAAAGGTTTCACATACATGTATGTTTCAGCTTCAACAGTGTTTCAACATTAGTTTAGGAGAAAAAAATAATAAAAGATTCAACATAATTTAAACGTATTCTTGATTCTTGAGTTTCTGATCGACAATATCTATGTGGTTTTGGAGACCAGGTATTCCAACAATCTACTGGAATTTCCATGGGTACCAATTGCGCTCCGTTATTAGCAGACCTATTTTTATATTCATATGAAGCAGAATTTATACAAAATCTTATGCGTGAAAAGAAGAAAACACTTGCTGTGGCCTTCAACTCGATATTTAGATATATCGACGACGTATTATCATTTAACAATGGTAATTTCCATTACTACGTCGATACGATATATCCTGGAGAGCTTGAGAGAAAAGATACCACAGAGTCTGACACATCTGTTTCATACTTCGATATTTTACTTGAAAAAGACGTAAATGGTAATATAACAACCAAGCTATATGATAAACGTGATGACTTTAACTTTTCTATCGTGAACTTCCCTTACTTATGCAGCAATATACCTTCATCACCTGCATACGGAGTTTATATATCTCAGTTGATTCGATACGCAAGAGCATGCTCTACGTATGAATAATTTCTAAAACGAGGTAAATTATTGACAAGCAAGTTGATGAAACAATTCAGAATATCAACAGTCTCGTTTAAAGTCATCATTTCGTAAGTTCTATGGTCGATACAATGACCTTGTCAGCAAATTGAATTTATCATTAAGTCAAATGCTAACTGACGTTTTTCATACTAATTGTTAGTCCATTATTATACATTGAATTGACGACGGATTTTTCCGTTATTTTCCGATCATGACAAGGAGCACATGGTGGGTGTGACCGGTCAGCAGGGGATGCTCACTCCTCCATGGCACCTGATCCCACCTCTGATGTTTTGGAGGTCTGCTCCTGTTTTGTTTTGTTCTATGGACTTTGATATTGAATACTGTTCGTCATCTCCATATCCATCTCTGAATTATCTCCTTTTAAAAAAACAGATGTTTTTTGGCAAAATTGGTTGAAACTGACACAATGGTTCTCGAGAAGTCTTAAACGTGAAAACTTTACAGACGGACGGACAGAGAGGCAGGTAGACGAACAGACAAACATAAGAGGAGAATTCTGATATGGTCCATTACGGTTTTGCCGATAGGGGACTAATAAGCTCGAAAATTTACCTGTTGGTTACACAGATTTCCTATGCTAAGGACTACTCTGATATTCCCGACAATAAAAAATTGGCTATCATGGTCTGTAACCATTGTCACGGTGCCTTATGGAACTCTCGGTTGATCACTGAAAACTGAAGATTGAAACTATGTTAATAATTCGAGTACTGTATATAAGTCATGTTTGAAATTTTAGTTGCCAAGAAGCAGAAGATTTGATAGATTCAAAGTCTTCCTGTTATCACTGACGTTGTTTTGTATCCAAGCTGACAAAAGACGGTGTTTCTGAGAAATCTGAATAAAAATTTATCTAATTCCAAAAATTACGTATTATTACTTTTAAGACAATAGATACAGTACACTTTCAGATAACAAAAAGCATGTTATTTGCCGTTTATCTTCCTTGTAAGCGAAAAAATGTAAGTATAAACAAGTTCGCGACTTAACTTGACTATCTCGATTCCTTTTTATTTTCTTTTATGTAATGAGATGTGCAACAAACTTCTCTTTATCTAACACACACACACACACACACACACACACACACACACACACACACACACACACACACACACACATATATATATATATATATATATATATATATATATATATATATATATATATATATATATATATACATATTCTAATATTGTTTTGTCGTATATTAATATTTCTTCACTTAGGGCAGTTATATTAGTTTAAGAGTTGTTGTACAATGTGCTTTATAAATAATAATTAATTTCATTACAACGTGTATAGGTAACAATCCTCTGTTAAAACTAATGTCCAAATAACTGTATCTCACTTCTATTCTCTATGATCGTGTAGTGTAGGACAGCGCCGCGAGAATTCCATCGGCATCGAAAGCAAGTTTTTTGACTTGCCTAGATAGCCGAGTGGTCTAGCGCGCTGTTCCTGCACTGCTAGGAGACAGATTCCGAAAGTCGAGAGTTCAACCCCAGGCTGGGGCGGAAGTGAGTCTCCATGTAAAAGTGAATTTCTTTGTGCTTTCTATATATATATATATATATATATATATATATATATATGTGTGTGTGTGTGTGAGGGTGTGTTTGTGTGTGTGAGTGTGTGTGTGAGGGTGTGTGTGTGTGTGTGTTTTAAGGTGCCAAAAATTATTTTTTAAAAAAACTTTGTTTATCTGCAAGTAACCATCACAGATGGATTGAGAAAAATTGCCGTCATAAACAATAGACAATTGATAAGAAACAGTTATAAACAGAAGATACTTAACATTATATCTTTAATCATTTCGTCATTTTTTTAACGTTCCTTATTCATGTAATATCACACTATCATCTGCATATGGTGTTTACATCTCTGAACGGATTAGATACTCAAGAAAATTCTCCGAGTACAATCGGTTTTTAAGATACTGACGAGTTGATGTCACAGGAACTTAAACAACCACATTTAAAGTCAGCATGATCGTAATAATGACATTGTGAGCAAGTATAACCTTTCATTGGGTCGTATTTTGGCTGACCTGTTAATATCGATTTTTTGGCCTTTGTTTTTATACTGAATTGACTAAGAAATGTCATGTTTTTTGATGAATACAAAGGGATCACGATGGGTGTGACCAGTCGGCAGGGATAGTTACTCCTCCTAGCAACCTAATCCCAACTCTGAATTTTCTAGGGGTCCGTGTTTAAAACCAATTGGGACAGACTGACAACAGCTAGTCAAATGTACATCCAATTAAAAAGACAAATATATAGAAAGGAAACCTTATGTTGGTTTTTTTGAATTCGAGCTGTTTTAAATTCGATTAATTGCAAATAATGTGAGAAGGGCGCAAGAGTGAAACTGAAACAGGGGGCAAAATTTCCTTATTTACCTCATTACTGAAAATTCGGATAAAAGCAAGTTTATTGTTTCCTTTTGGACAGCAACTATTTCACTCGGCTTTGCTTTTGGAAACTAGTTTCTGTCTTTGAAGACAATGAACTTGCTCTTTTCCTAATAGACAGTAAATATTTTCCCTTGTGGCTTCAAATCTATGGTAGCTATGGTATAGCTAGATTTGCAAACTAACATATTTGCTTTATTTTTATGATATAGAATTAAATTTTTTATTCAATATGGGATCTTTAGTGTTATTAAACAACACATTTTTTCTCCATAAAAACTTGTAAATTGAAAGGCCATGGGTCATTTATGCATGTAACGCATTTATAAATAATTTTTTTGAAAATGCTAAATACATTTTCTAGTTATGCATGTTCTTTCTTATTTTCAAAGTTTTAGCATTCTACACGTTTGACAATTTTGTCGCTTGCTTCTATATCGAGACCCCTATCCCATATTCATAGCCCCTCCTCAATATTAATATCTAAAACAGCATGAAACCCCAATGGAAGAGTGCTCCTCATGAGTACATGTTTGAGAATAGCATATCATGATATAACACTAATGTATACAACAGGGTATCTCATCTGCTACATTAATGAGTCATTCGAACATTTTTCAGATCAAACCTTGTATTGAGTAAGACTATAAGTACATTTTAAGGATACATACCATAAACAAATAGTCTTATCTCCTACAAAGAAGAGTTATAATGGTACATTTTCAATATTTCTTTTAATAGAGATGTAATTAAGTTATTTCCATTGAAATACACCCAAGGAAATGTTCAATGAGAAAAACTTCATACCGGTACATTTCTAAAACTTTTTGAAAAATGTATTGAGCTGTGAAGTTGCATTATGACACTTTTCACGAAAGTATGTGGCTAAGTCAAATATTATGCTGATATACTAAACAAATATCACTTATCAAGCGAGAGAGGCACATACTTCAGCAAATACCATAAGACATTAATACAAATGTAATTAATAGAAAATTTGCTTTTAATATATACCCTTGCAATGCAAAAATATTTCGCGGTATAATACAATATGCGTCCCAACAGAAAGTTTTTTTTCATATAGGCAGAGTTTCAGTTTCTGTATTAATCGTATTTATTTATATTTAAAAAAAAGATAGACAGGGCTACTGAATAAAAACTGTCTAAAGTCTACAATGGCTTAGCGATTATTCTCTGATCAGCAACATTCAGTTAGAATTCCCTCCCCTCCATATTCAAAGATTCAGCTACATATAGCTATTGCCCCGTCCATCCGTCCATCTGTATGATCGTGTGTTTGTCTTTTTGTTTGTTTATGTGTTTGTTTGCAAAAAAAAAAAAAAAAAAAAAAAAAACTTTTACCCTACCTCACCTTTTGATTGGCTGGAAGCCATGGCTTTCATATTTCACAGGTGTATTTCTTGTTACAATACCTTTCTTTGGGTACCAACATAAAAACAGCATGTCATTTACCCATTTTTGAAATTATTATCCAGGCTTTAGCCTTGTGTATAACCGTATATGTGAATAAGTATATATATGAACAAATACTGCTAGGATTTTCATGTTTTACTTGTAGATTTCCATAGTTAAGATCATTTCTTTGGGTGCATATGTTTTTTTTATTAAGACCGAAAACTTTAACCTTGGTCATAACTATTGAATGCTTTTTTACTTTATATATTTTTGACAAAGCTCTCTAGGGTACATCTACCGACAATTTCGATTTCTTTTGTCCTTTATCTTGGAAGTTGGCTAACCTTTGAAAAACTTTTTTTGTCTGTACTTTTTAAACATTAAGTACTATTAAGGCTTTCATAATTCACATATACATTTCATATGACAAGATCCTCCTCTGGACACTACTAATTTTTATCCTTTGACTTTGGAAGTTTACCTGTATTGTGAAAACTTTAAACTTTGCCAAAACGTTTTTACATTTGGTACAAATGCTTTCTTATTACATGTGTTTCCTTGTGACAATATATTTCTTTGAGTACCATTTTCAGCCGGGCTCATTGCTCGTAGAGCAATGTCCGGCTTTTGCGACGGTGTTCAACAGGAAATGCTGCTTCATCACCACTTAATAAAATTTACGCCTTAGAATATAGTACGTTTTCGCAATCACCTTTGAGGCAATACAAACACTTAATTAAACTTTCAAAGTCATCTGAAATTGTCAAAAAAATAATTATAATACAATACTTTCTATCGTCTTCGACGATTAATTGTTTGCTTAAAATATGCGAAAGGTATTCATCAGGTATCCCTGTCTGCGTCATATTCTATAAATAAAGGTTGTACTATCAGGCTAACACAAATGCAGGAACTAATGACTTGATGTACGCTTTGATGCAAAACTCCCCGCTGAGGACACATCTGTGCATAATCGTTTGACCTTAAATAATCTTGCTGTATCAGTGTTTATTTACTTCTGCGGGTATATAAAACCCCGAAACGATACATGTGACAAATATTTTACGCT
This sequence comes from Saccostrea cuccullata, assembly GCF_032062105.1. Taxonomy (NCBI): domain Eukaryota; kingdom Metazoa; phylum Mollusca; class Bivalvia; order Ostreida; family Ostreidae; genus Saccostrea; species Saccostrea cuccullata. The sequence continues at coordinate 69,521 of NW_026936393.1, forward strand.
GTTAAATTCTAGCTACATTTTAATTATTTTTTCAAACTTTTTAAAGCTATATATGACATAGAGATATATAATTATCTTCTCAATGTCTGAATCGGCTTGTTTTTAATCTGTCATCGCGGTCTTTGTTCGTTACCCTGTAAATGAGCCCGGCTTTCAGCACTTCTGAGTACTTTGATTTTCTTTATCTCTTGACCTTGGAGTTTGACTTGCAATTTTCCATATGGGGCATTAGTGACAAATACCAACACATCTTGTTTTTTTCTATTCTGCTTAAGTTTTTAAGCTGTTCGTCCTCAAGTTGGCGTAAATCAGGTACATTCATACAAATACTTTCATATTGTACTTACTAGAAATTTATAAAACAATATATTCATTTTTTTAAGCACATACACTGTACAAAATCAAGGTCAATAAAACAATACGTACAGAGTCAATTAAACCTGTTTTTCACTTAAACTTGTAAAAAGCGCTAATAATTCTACGTATAGTAAAATAATGGAATATCAATCTCATATACAAGATGTTTATTATGGTCCATAAATAACGTTAAAAAAGTTGAATTTAGGTACACATACACAATATCCTTCAAAACATCTCTATTATCAATTTCAAAGTATTGAACATTCAAATATTTCAACAATTACTGTCAACGCTTTTCCTTCAATGCTTATAGGAAGGGAAAAGGGCTTGAGATATTTCCTTAGGCACGAAATTACATGAGTTGTACTGCTTCGAAAAAGACTGGGAACCACGGAAGCCGGTTGGAGCCAGGAAAAAAATTATTTTATCTTGAGATCGCCACATAAATAACTCGCACCGCCAGAAACTTACAGGATACAAAATTATCTGGCAGATACTTATTTGGCGCCCGTAATATAATTTTTTTGGAGGCCACCAGAAATTATCTAGTGGCCGAAATTAAAATTATTCCCTGGCGGCCGCCAGATAAAATAATTTTCTACCAGCCACCTACCGCTACCGCCGTGGTCATTATCAAATATTAACGAAAATCTTTTTCTTTTCAATCAAAAAAATCATATTCAGATCATCTGACGGTATATTATATCTATTTATAATCTTTAAAAATATTTATAGTAATGAGTACGTATTTTGTGATTTCTAAACTGTCTTAAAATTATCTTAGAAAAAATATACTCTTAAAGTTGCGATATTTGCAATATAGGTGATTTCCAAAAAGAGATAGGAAACACCATCCTCGGATATCTTGCATTACTGCTTGGTAACCTTATTTTATAATCAGGGAACTAACAAAACAAAATGATAAACGTTAATCGAAAAATTCTAGGAATCAATTTTAATTCATTGAGAAACTAGTCGTCTGAAGTTAATGTCCTTTTTTTTCTGTATACACATCGGCACAGAAATAATGAAATCTAACCAAAATCACGGTCTAACAAGTGTACCAAATAAGATACTCGGGATAGGACTGATTTCTGTCATAAACCACAAACTCTCGGTCTGAAAAGGCTCCACCATTGGCCACTACACTGTCATGGATTTCCTGATGAGTCGAACACACAGGGTTTGTACAGATTTTACATGGTGGTCTTTTATAATTTCCGCCTGAACTGGTCAGATAAATGTCACCAAGACTCATTCTTACCAAAAACATTGGGTAACGGTTTTTGCTGTCACATCCTAAATAAAAGAAACTGATATATTAAGAAATGGTTGTAAAAAAATTTTGAAAAGGATTTGACCAAGTTGTTCAACTGTTTAAATTTTCTATAATTTTGGAGTTATATAAATATTGAATGTACTAAAT
>NW_026936394.1:0-7038 GCF_032062105.1 Saccostrea cuccullata
ACTTTGAATTTTTAAAACTGGCCCCTTTAAGGACTTGAAGGGTGCCCCCAAAATTTTTCATTCAAGATATATCTTCAACGAAAAGAAATATGTGAATAGGCGCTGAACAAAAAGTCTTCAAAATCACGAGACCTTTCATTTGAAGTCAAGAAAAAGGGGCTAATCCCTAAAATTAGGGGCCAAATCACGTTCATCTATAAGTATTTGATATTGTTGAATAAACAACGTTGTTGAAAAAACAATTTAATCAAGGGAGAGAAGTTTGATATCATTATTTTGTAACAAAGATCATAGTCAAAATCATATCTCATCTCATCGAAATATCGGACGGAAGACCTACTCGTTGCTCGCAACGAGATCTATCTAGTTATTATTATTTTTCTTCTTGGAAAATTTTGTCCGCGAATGATCTTGTAAAGTACACATCCGATTAAGGGGAAACCTTTTTAGGATAAGTAGGCATGTTATGTAGATTTGGGGAAACCCAGGTCTTTTGCGCGCACGTGCTTGCAAGAGCGCGCACGTGCAACACGTGAAATGACCAATATACTTGAAATTGCCGTAACTTTTACATTTTTTGATGTAATGCTTTGATATTCAGAATATATAGACATATTATAAATGTAGATGAGATGACATCGTCAACATGCCATTTTGCGCGCACGTGCTTGCAAGAGCGAGCACGTGCAACACGTGAAATGACCAATATAATGGATATAGCCGTAACTTTTCTATTTTTTGATGAAATCTTTTGAAATTTATAATGTAAGGATATATTAGTAGTGTAGACAAGATGAATGATCAAAAAAGCAAGATCTCACGCGCATGCACGTGCGCTTCGCTCTGATTGGCTGAAACTAAAGTCTCAATATCTTTCTTGTTTTTTGACGAAATCCTTTGAAATTTTGAACATAGCCATGCATTAAGATGTCCTACAACATGATATATAGAAATTATCATAAAACACGTGCATGCACGTGCGCTGCAATCTGATTGGCTGAAACTTTAAATAGCTATAACTCCCTTTTTTCAACCGAACAGGATGGGATTTGGAACATAGATATATAAAATTAACTTCTACAAGAAGGTATGGTCACCATGCACATGCATACACGTGCGTGTACGTTAGCTGCAATCTGATTGGCTGAAACTTTAAACAGTTATAACTCCCTTGGTTTTCAACCAAACAAGATGGGATTTGGAACATATATATATATATATAATGGACTTCTACAAGAAGGTATGGTCACCATGCTCATGTATGCACGTGCGTGCACGCGAAATGGGTAAAATCAAAAATACACTTGAATGGGCGAATTTTTTTAATACTCTTGCATTAAATATTTTAATATTTAGTATATTAAAATATATAGATTGTGTAGACAAGATGATGTGGTCATTACGTACATGCATTCACATGCGCACACATGCAATGCTAAAATTTGAATGAGCATGGTACATTTCTGGGTAAACGTTGTTAAAAATCTCAAATCCATAGAGTTTGCGTTATTTAATGAAGCTTACAGGAATATGGCACCGAAAGGGAGTTGGGGAGTGTTTGGGGAACATCTGTAACGGTCCCCGTTGCACCTTACACTAGTTATATGCTGTGGCTATATAATTATATGCTGTGGGTTTGTAATTATATGCTGTGGTTCTATAATTATATGCTGTGGGTCTATTATTATATGCTGCATGTGGGTTTGTAATTATATGCTGTGGGTCTATAATTATATGCTTTTGTTTTAGAATCAATACGCTGTGGGTCTTATAATTATATGCTGTGGATCTATTATTATATGAATTTGTTATTATATGCTGTGGGTTCATAATCTTATGCTGTGGTTTCATTATTATATGCTGTGGGTTCATAATTATATGCTGTAGTTGTATTGTTTTTTAAATTTTACTTGCTCAAAAACAGGCCTAACCGTAATAGGAATCTCCCCTTGTAGTTCTATACAGTAATATTACATTTCATTTATTTCAAACATTAGGTATTTTTCTAAAAATGTAATGCTTTTTTAAGTAAAAATATTAATGTTTGAAATAAATGAAGGAATGTATGAATATTACAGAAATATAGAAATACAAGGGGAGATTGTAGAAGCGGGGTTGATTTTTTTTCTGGCAGTGTTTTTTACTGCCGGTTAATTTTAAACAATTGCAGTTTTGACCTACAGTATATATAATTATATAACCACAGCATATAATTATATAACCACAACCTATCATCGAGCTCTGGGCTACAGTTTGATTTAAACGGTCGTGCGAAATTTTGAACACTCTTATTGTCGAAACGACGGATGACCGACTTTTTTTTTTTTTTTTTTTTTTATGTGATATAATACTTGTATTTATTCATCGACTGGAAAGCTTGGATATCCAATATAAAGTTTGCTCTACTTAACTGCAAACTTTTTTTTTTTTCTTTTTTTTTTTTTTTTATTTATTTCACAAATGCATGTACAATAAAGTGCAACAACAAATCAGCAATTATTTTATATATACAGTGCAATAAAGCAAAAATCTTAGGATTGCTGATTGAGAGGAAAGAAAGGAAAAGAAAGAGAGAGTGAGGAGAAAAGCTGCTTATTAACAAATAAGGGGAAAAAACCTTGTCAGTATAAACATTTATTTGATCTGAGACACAGTTGTTGATTCTAAAATTGATAAAATTGTCAGAGCCTTCTCATTATAAAAAGCCAAATTTCCCATTCTTTATGAAAATCTTCAAGTTTACAGTTTTTGGTAGCTATATACTTCAAAGTTGAAAGATAAGTTTTGATATCTATAAGTAGTCCATGAATTGATAATTTTTCATTAAGACACCGCTTTTTGTATATATAGGATTTGAGAATTAGAAATATCTGGTACAAATTCCTACAACTTGAATTAAGATCTAATCCCAAAATAAAAGAACAAGGATCCCTTGGAATAACCATATCCCTTGTCTGACAAAATTCAAAAAATAAATTGATGAGATCTTGAACACAGGGACATTCCCACAGTATATGATAAATTGTATTAGATGACAAGGTCATTTTAACGACCATAGAACTAACAGAAATGATGACTTCATATGAGATATTTTTATTTGTCAATATCTTACCTCTTGTTGATATTGTTCATATGTAGAACATGCTCTTCCTTATCGAATCAACTGAGAGATAATTTATAAACTTCGTATGCATGTTAAATAGGTATATTGCTGCGTAAGTAAGAAAAAAATGACAACTGAAAAATTAAAGTCATTGCTTTTATCTCGAAAGGTTTTGTGAGATAAACAACAATGTCTTTTCCTAGTTAAATATCAAATATGAAACAGATGGGTCAGACTTTTTAGTATCTTATTTCAAACTCATCAGGATATGTCCTGTCGACATTAGAATGGAATTAACCATTGTTGATAGACAATACGTCATCAATTGATCTATATTGTTGAAAGCCACAACAAGTGTTTTTACATAAAAGATTTGGAATAAAATCTACTTTATGTGAATATAAAAATAGGTCTGATAACAACTGGTACCCATGGGAATTATCGATTCAAATTGATTGTTGGAAGACCTGGCCTCCAAAAAACAACATAAATATTGTCAATAAGAAAATCCAGTAGTTTCACTGTCACTATCTTTGATTAATGGAAATAAGTTAATGATAAAAGAATCACATTCCAAACAATTAAATGTAGAAAAAAAGTTCTCAACTGATTATTTGAAGGAAATGACATATAAGAAAGAAAAACCGTTCACGGTAGCCTAGTGGTAGAGCGTTTGCTTCGTGATGGGGAGCCCGGGTTCAATTCTCGTTCGCAGCGCCGCATCACTAAGACGTAAAAATATGAAGTGACTGTTCCTTCGCCAAGCACTCGGCACCAGAAGTGAAAGTCACGGGTCTTTCGAATATGAGCTTAAAAATGTAGGTCCAGTGTCGCGGTAGGCGTTGGCACGATAAAAAGCCTCACTGCTCAATGGCCCTGAGTGCCGAGTATATATCTAAATTTGAAGCCCTTCACCGGCATACGGTGACGTCTCCATATGAGTGAAAAATTCTCGAGATGGACGTTAAACAATATACAATCTATCAATCATATAAGAAAGAAAAAAAGAGAAGAAAAAAACCTGATACATGTATATGATAGGAGTACACTTAAAAAAACGATATCTTAGAAGCTTAATAGAGAAATGTCTGTGAAATAATTTATTTGATGAAAGATACTAGTACTAGTATCTGTTTATGATAATATTTAACATTTTATTTATTGATAGAACTGTGAATTTTCCTAAAAGAAAACAATTAATGACACAAGATAGATCAATGGAAAGAAATATTCAGACATTTGAAAAAACTAGGTGAGAATTACTTTTTAAAATCAGTTTAGCTAATCATGAATTAATGTTGTGATATTTGCAGTTAAAACGATTTCGACAAGGGTTTTATAGGTAACACAACCCTCTGTTTTGTACAAATACCTGGTACATGTAAGGTACTTTAACTGTCTTAAATAGCATTACTTCCCTGAAGAGTAGAAGGATAGATACAAACATTACAAAGTATATAATGACGTAATATAACGTCAAATAAGAATTGCACTTTAGTTCAGTTCATTATTACGCCATTATGTTAAGTCTTGTTACAAGAAATGCACCTGTGAAATATGAAATCCCTAATTTTATCTGGTCAAAAGTTATGAACAAGGTTAACGTTTTACAGCTTTGTGTAAAAATTTACTGAGTAATACTTACTCCCAACTGCTTTTGAGATAATACGAACGCTAAATAAAGCAACAAAAATAAAACGAAGTTTTATATATACATGTACAAATAAGCATCAGTAGTAATGATTTTGAAAACTTGGGTAGGTCAATAAGATTGCTGGTTTGCGTAAGGTTCTTTGGTAGTCAGTGTTATCGTAGCCTAGTTCTCTACAGAGAAGAAGAAAAGCAGGAGGGGAACCAGACTGCTCTGTTCATTTACATTCGCTGGTGCCAGGTTAATTCTGATCCTGATAAATTCGGACCATGGTATTAGGAACCATAAAATTATTGTCTTATCATTAATATTGATATTCTAAAAAAATCAGAAGAATTGTTGATTTCTTTTAAAGAGATAATTATATGTCACTGAAGCCCTTATGTTTTTAATTGTTTGAATACATACTAGTATTCTTCCTTTGTCTGAAATTCTTCTCAGTGTTCATGTATGATTCATATACAAAAACCTGAGTACTTTTGGTTTATGCTGCTGACCAAAGCATATTGAAAACGTCTTGATGAGTTTTGAATTATATGTAAAGGGTCACACCTTTTATTTTAATTGAATTCACTCTTTTAAGAAGTTGGATGACAAGTATTGCCAGGCTTCTTGACAACTCAATGAGAGATCTTTTGACCAGCTCAAAGTTAACAGCATTGGAACAAAAACTTCCACCGGGTTATATAGAAGCAGCACAGAAACGATACTCTAGTCTTGTTTCAGACTTCGAGAAGCTGCGGAATACATATCCAGAGCAGGTTTGACAAGATCTTACAATACAATTTTTAGGTACAGTTGTTTGACCTGTTGCGAATAAGGAACTGATTCAACCATGGTGCTATGAATACATGACGGCATTATTTCAAAATCTAAGTTGTTTGACAAAGTAAGCCAGTGACTTGCGAAATTAAATGTTGTTTCCTAAAAGTTAAACCTTTCAAAAAAAACCACACTATTTTTATCCTAGCAAGTTAACATGAGGAATCGTTTCACTACTTAGAATAAACAGACGGGTTCTGAATACCTTGGCGGTTTCTATGCAACTCGACCCTAAATTAAAAATATTCGTCCAACACGTAATTGACATACCTAGGAAAACTTAAAAGAAATGCTTACCAGTAAGTAAGTTGTATTTGCAAAGGAAGGAATTACAGAAAAATTACGTATTTTATAGCGTTTATATTGGGTATTCGGAACTAGTAAAATGATATCACAAAAAATATCCCGAAATCTTCTGGTGGTCTAATTATTTATTTTCGGCAAGCTTTTGGTGCTTGATATAATCGATATCAATCTTATTGTTGATAGATGAAAGTTTGGTTTTTGTGAAAAAATTGACATATTTACAGCCTCGTAATCTAAGGAAATTGGGGTAGTGCGGCAAATTCAATGTGGACGTAAAAATTTCAACCTGTTTAAGTCGGCCTATTTACAGACAAAACCTCACGGCAAAAAAAATAAATTGCAACTTCTCATTATTCTTTTAAAACCTCATAAATAAGCCTTCATATCATAGATATTAATAAATGTTTACATTTTTTATTTATCTATTTTCAGCTCTTTAATTATTCTATAACTAAATATATAAAGTCAAATATATACAGCAACTGTACTTTATCACCCAAACTCCTCTCTCTCTCTCTCTCTCTCTCTCTCTCTCTCTCTCATGTTAAAGTTTATTTTATAAAAAGGAAACAGAATAAGTCCAGTAAAAAGCCTTAAAAAATCGTGCAACAAAAATTAAAGAAGATATTTGTTTTAAAGTATATTTAAAAAAAATAGATATTTCTTTGCGGACTTATGAATATAATAATTAATCCTGTAATGATATGTTCGAGGGGTTATCAAAAAGGGTGGACTGAGGCTATAAGGTGTACACCAAAAGTGTACACTTTTGCACTTGATATGGAACATAAAACAACAAAATAATCAAGAAATGTTTAAATTTTTAGCTTGATACGTTCATGTTTTGCCAAATTATTATAAAATAAAACTGACAGTATATGATCATCCGGCGCTGTCTCCATTTAGTTTCCTGACGTCCGACAGCTTCATTGTTTTTCCATGTCCGCTTCTCCTTCCTCATAAACTTATTTTGATGAGATTCCCTGGATTTAAGTAAGGACTTCAACCGCCTCGTTAAGGGGGATGTACAAGCCAATTGGATCTAGTCTGGTATGAAATAAGAAATGCCAAGAATGCGCTTAATACTCGTCTAAACTAGCCCAAAGTTACTCAAAGTGTTAATGCACTAGTTACCTACTGTTAGAGACCAAAATTA
>NW_026936395.1:0-7033 GCF_032062105.1 Saccostrea cuccullata
TGCAATTCTTCAGTATGTTAGATTTTTGGGGGCCCCCCTAGCCGGATTTTATTCATTCCGGAGGGGGTTTAGAGAAGTTTTACTGTATATTGTTTAAATACCGCACTTCTTTTTCCCTTGTGACGAAACCTTCACACCTGCACAGTGTCGAACGATTTTGATTGACAAGACAGGCACGTGGATTTCGTGTAAACAAACAAGAAGGAGGCTGAACGAACGGTGAACGAACGGTGGGCGAACGAAAATGGGAAAATGAACCTTTCAGGGACTGTAATTTGCTGAAATGGTATCTGGTGTATCAAAATTAGAGCTGTAAAAATTTTACCCCATATAAGACATGGGTATATATACTAATTGTGGGAATTGATTTCATTCCAAGTCTTTGTAAATTATCCTCCAGGGTGATTTTATACCCCACTTGAAAAGCAAGTGGTACATGTATGTAGTGATGGTTGTCCCCCCTTCCATCCGACTTTCGTCCGTCTTTTTTAGCCCGCCCGTTGTTACGCTTTTGGATTCCTACCCCCTATTAAAAAAGCTATTTAAGAATGAAAAGATTGATCATATTAGAGCTTGTGATCACAACTGAATTTTAATTAAAATAAGCTTTTTATTTTGAAAAAAAAAATCTTTCGTTACTATCGAAATCAGAAATTATATTTCATGTATCAAATTCATATATACACAAAATTTTAAGGTATACAATTACTAGATTTGAAATGGGAGACCGAGTTGCAAAACTAGCAATACGTGTTTTAAAATTCACACATTTTTATGAGTTACAGCTGAGCCCAAAAATGGACACCAAAAGAAAATCCCATTAAATTGCCCCTTGCACCAACAAAATTTCGTTAATTCCAGTTGCTTCACGTAATAAATCTCAGAAATACGTCGTGTAATCTACGTGTAATACTAGTACACACAATCATTGTATGCAGAATACGCATGCCTGCATCTATACACAAAAATTTAAGGGATTCTTTTTTGTCTAATCCTTGTGCCTGAGATATAAATATAAAATAATATTATAGAATATAATATTGATGCCACATTCAATTTGTTATAATACTGGATCTATCTTAAAGCAGGTAACAATAAGGTCTTTGTAAGACTCATTATTACAAATGCATTTTAGAACAACATTTTAATGAACTTTTAATTCAATTTATAGTAATTAATTTTTGCATCATTACTTCAATAAAATACAACAAACAGACACAATCGGCTTACGTTAAAAATATAAACAAACATACAATATCCATAAGATTTCAGCAGACGTTACTCTTTCTGGAAAGATTTCTTTTCACTTGTTTTTTTGAGCATTTTTATCAATCCCTCACATTTAAGTATTAAATGTATACACAGCAATAAACTAAAGCAAGGACCTTTATCTCTCAGTTTTAAAAGAATGAAATATATGAAGGGGCCAACAATAATCAATATCAAACGTCCATTATATTAAACAATACAATTCAGGAGCAGAGAAAACAGGACCTCTAAAACATCAGAGATGGGATTAGGTGCCATGGAGGAGTGAGCATCTCCTACCGACCAGTGACACCCGGCGTGTTATCCTTTTCGTGATCGGGGAAAAAACATTCAGCATTTGTTATTAATGTTTTCGAAACAATTCAAGACCTAACCACTTGTTAACACATTGAACCCCAAAAAATGCTTTTATCATAGACTCATGTAGCAAACAAATATCTCTTATTTTTTGGTTCTAATAGTATTTAGTAAAAAGCACATGTCAAGCAGGTAGAACTCCACTTACAGCTATTACTATTGATATTGATCACTAACTTTTGGTTTTCTCAATACAAAATACTCACAGTTGTTGTAAATTTTGCAAACCGTTAAAGGTGTTGTTTTGAATCGTAGTTATTTTGTTGGAATGCAGCATCTAAAATAGATTTTATAAATTATTTAATCGAGTATTTTTGCTATAAATATTAGTCTTTTGCTTTCAATATTAAAATAAATAAAAAGAATTTCCAACATGTTTACAAGTATTAGTCTAAGTGATAGTTTACATGTGATTTATGTTAATTTCTTTAATGTTCATATCTTATTTTACATGGATATCTCTAACATACATTTTTCCAATAATTATATAACTAAATTTTCTGCAAGCATTTTGATTTTTTTAAATGAAAATCAAACATAGCTGCAAAGTCGGAAAATGATTAATCTATTTTAGATTTAAAATATCCATCCGTATTTTCAAGCTAGTACCGAAATACATAGCTATTGGGCTGTAGATCCTCGGGGGCTAATATACATTATAATATTTTTGCAAAAAAATACAAAAAATGCAGCACATGTAAATAACTGACATATTTTTTACTGTACATGAATAACAAAATTCATCCTTCAGAAAAGGAGCCCAAAACTGTCTTAATTTTCATACATACGAGAACGAGTATATTATTCAATATACTAGACGCTATGCATTCGATTCCTCTAATGCTTTTATATTTGGTTAGCAATGCAAGTAATCCTTTATCCTTAATTAAAAATCAATCTGTTACTTCAAATAAATAACCGTACTGATTACAAAGAAATAGTTTTATATTCAACAAGCAGACCAACATATATACTGTGAAACCACAAGTTTTGGTTGGGTTTAATTTTTATTGTTTAAGTTCTAGAGGTATCGAGAGATCCACGAATTCTTGACCACCACGAAATATAAAATGTAATATGCATTACTACCGAACACTTCTCCAACCACAAAACGAAATCCCCACAAATCAATGCATGTATTTTTTTCCCTAAAACCCCGAAAAATTGCTCCAACGAAAATATGTTATTTCACAATGTTTTTCAGTCGAAACATTTTTAGAACTATACAAGTACTAGAACTCCAATCATCAATTGTTGGTTTCCTTGTTAGTTCGTATACATGTAGTTAAACAATTCACATTACAAGTTTCGTGAGATTTATTGCAAATAAAATTTATGTCGATTTTAGTATCAACCCACGAACTGTGATCAATATCAAAAAACTATAAACAATATAACTCTGTGAAAGGTATATAACACTGGGACCCTGAAAATTCCAGAGGAGAGATCATGTGCCTCATCATAATATTCATGGAGTAATCAGGAAAATAATCACCCGACGTGAGCACAATGTATTGGTCAGGTATACAGACCGTTCTTTATCAAATTCAAAATAAAAAAGGCCAAGCAATTGGTAAGAATCCCGTTGGCCAAAATACGACAGTATGGTCGTTTATATTTGCTATCAAAATCATTATAACGCTCAGAGAATTAACAAAATACTGACTTTAAACAAGGTTGACAAATTTCCTAGAAAATCGGCCTATCAGTACTCTGCCTCGGTTTAAAACTTGATCATACTCGGAGTATTTTCTCGAATGTCGGATAAGCTGGGACTTGTAAACACCATATCCAGGTTATTGTGGGATAGAATTAGGGAAAGCTGACGATGGTATAGAGGAAGTCTTTTCGTTTGTCCTACAATTTAGTTGTTAGTTGGTCCTTATCACCATTAAAACGGAAAACGCAGGGGAGTCGCTAAAAAGTATGGGGAAGCGGTTTTAGTCAGGATGGATGTAGGTGACGTCTTTTTTACGTTATTGGAAGATTTCATATTTACGGCGATCGAATGGTTACAACATGCATGATTTGCACAATCGAAGACATACAATTCTTTATGGACTTTTGAGCTTAAATCTTCGTCGTAATCTTCATATGTCTCATGCATAAATAAATAAACAGTAAAAACATTGAATCGTAAAAGTCTAAACAATATCCCAACTCAGCTATGTAAAGGATCGATATGAAAAATGTAAAATAAGCACCGCTTTAATATGTATTACTTCTTTGAAAAATTGTGAGAAAGCAACTGAATACTAAATTATAAATGTGATACAGCTAGCAATAATGGATAGGACTGGGCCGTAGTTATTACCAGTTATATCGCACGTATCAGCTGTTTGTCACTTGACTTGTATAAAATAGAATTGTTAAGCTGAATGTAGGAAATGGGGATAGTGCAAGGGCATACGTCTGTTAATAAAAGAATAAGATTGATGTACAATAAAAGATGTTTATTTCCTCTGCCAAAAAAGTGCTGGGGGCTAGTCAGTGCAGATTGTGATGTACTGAAAATTTTGCTGCAAACGCTTATAATAGCTAAAAGTTTCCATTTTGCTTAAATTCTTTTATAAATAAAAATAATGTTACGCAGACTATGATCAGCTCCCAGCACTTTTCAAAATATACACTATACATGCATAAGCAACAAAATATTCCAAATTTCAGCTCAAACAAAATATAGTCTATGCCCTTGCACTTTTGATGTAAATCACGAATACGCTCATCGTTTAAGTGATATTCTCAACATATCCTGTACCTGTGCAGCTCCATCGCTACTTGATAAATTCATATTCTATACACATTGTATTTAATAAATTATTTTCTTTCAATTTTAATGATTAGGTTTAAGAAATAGCAATGGTATCATCTCTATTTAAGCATTCTTGTAATTATTAAATCAGTGCATCTATCCTCGGATTACCTATGCTGCGTCACGTCAATGCTGATGACGTCATATTTGACGAAAGATTTTCTTCTATTTCTCGACTGTATTGCTATCAAGTATTGCAATTTTACAATAGTTTATAAATAATCAATAAAATAAATAAATTTTAGTTGTTATTTACGCATGATCATGTCGTTAATTAATTTTTGTGGCTTGTTTAATTTCAATGACGTCACAATTAAACTTCTTATACAGTATACAAAGGAATGTGAACTCTGACCCTCTTTAACATAGCTGAGAATTGTTCAAATTGTTGCAATATAACATTATTTATTTTTTTTGATAGAAAAAAGTACAGGTGTAAAACTTTTTCAGATAAATGGATTTTTAAGGTTTGTAATTGATTTTATTTAAAAAGGCGGAGAACAACAGTATTAAGAAAATCTGAGATAATTATTTTATGCAAATATCACCGTAATTTAATTCTAAAGTAAAGTTTTGAAAGTACTTTAGTTACCGACATATCAAGTGAGTTTTTTTCCTTATGAAATTATTTTAGTTTCCAACCTAGTGATCTTAACCTTTGACCTACTTATAAAATATTTAACAGTGCTTAAATTTTTTATAGGGACTTGGACACACTTTTATCTGATTTAAAAAAATCTATTTTAATGTCTGCAAGTCCTTACTAGGCTAATTCTAATGAGCAGCAAAAATAAGAATATCATTTGTTGATTGACAAAGGAGATACAGCCCTTAAAATCCTCCATAATGAAAACAAGGTTCGTGCCTTGTTTCTGATTACATTGATAAAATTACCAAATTTCAAAATGAATCGAAATTCAGCAAATCACTAGAGACTGTCTAATCGTATTTAAAGTGAACTTCTTTGTTAAAAAATTCTTATTTAAACAATCATATATTGGTATATTTAACCTATGTAAACAAAAACATGAAAACAGGCCTTGTTTACATATCAAAGGTTTTGAGCTCCAAATCTGTCTTGTATCTCCAAAACTGAAATTCAAAATTTTGATGTTTATTAGAAATACCTTAGTTAAGTATTTGTAAACATAAAATAAAGGAAATTATTTTTAGCTGAAACCGTGTCTATGCCCCTATAATCTTAAAGGTAAGTTTTTGGTATTTATAGTGTGCACAGTTTGTCATAAAAATATATATTTTAAAAATGCTAGCTTCACAGATCCTTTGACCGTAATTGACTTACTTGGCAAAATAGCCAGTATTGTTAAATTTATTTTCATGAATTTTTAAGAGGCAATGTTTTGATTTAATTTACATGTTTATGAGTTTCTTACACTTTACTTTGAAAGTAGTACACTTTATTTACCACACAAACTGAGATTTAAATATTATGAAAATAAATCGAGATCGGTATACCAAAATGGATATTTCTAAACTGAAAATTGCAGTAAAGACAGTCTAAAATTTCTTTTGGAGAATTGTGATAAAATTCGAATGATTTCATTTTCAATATTTATTTTAGCTTTCAATGTGGGAGAACCATATTTCTGATTCTATTAGTCTTACTATGCATGTTTATTTTTCCTCACAGGCAAATACACTGTTATAAAAAAAAATATGTGTAACAAAAAAGTTTTCTACTATAAAATTTATTTGCGTCTTTAATGATGATATAAATCACGTGACACGCCCTTTCCTTGGAACACTTAAGTTTTGTTGATATACCCATCACTGATCTTAGGTACTTTAATTTCTGCAAATTTATAAAGCTACAGCACAGGAAAAGGCTTTTTAAATGAAACTTGCTCATTTTTGACACAAGGGTAACATTTTTTTTCGAATTTGACACATTGAAAATTTTCACACATACAAAACACTCACAGTTCCAGTAAATTTGGCAAACCATTAAAGACATTGTTTTGAATTATGCTTATCCTGTTGGAGGATAGCCATCTGAAAAAAAAACATATATAAATTCACACGAATGATTAAAAAATGAACGAAGAATAAGCAATTCATGCAAATGTTTTGCTATAAACAATCAGTTTATTTCGAACGTTAACGAAATGAAATTGAAACGTGAAATCATGGATTAAATTGAATCTTAAAACTTAAGCTGCTGGTGTTGGTAAATTACATATTTATCAGCATAATAGTGTACCAAACACTTAAAGCAATGACATTATTATAGCCTAATGTATTTGTTATTATCATGAATAACTAAAATGGATTATGGTCCATATAAGAAAAAGGAACAATTCAAAGATATCTACCTAGATTGTAGTAAAATGTATTTATTATTTATTACATGTATACATTTTTGTTTAACAATGTAAATCTTTTCTTCAATATCTTGGACATTATGCAGTGATATCATTTTAGGCTTTAATGGATAGTTTGCCACGATAATACTATATGTTCTTGACTCATAACAAAGGGCACGTTGAATGTAAATTTTGCCCCATATCTTGGGAAAAATTTTAAAAAAAGCCATAAAGTGAAACATTCAATCAATAAAATGTTTTTTTTAATTTT
>NW_026936396.1:0-7036 GCF_032062105.1 Saccostrea cuccullata
GCATGAAAACTTCAAAAAATTTTGGGTTTTAATTTTTTTCTGATTTTGTTGTCAATGAAATAAATTTATAATTGCTTGTTTAAAAAAAGTTTATGTATAGAAGCATTTGTGTCGAGATTAAATTTCCGTGACATCAGCTGATGGCGATTGGGCCCTGTGACGAAATTCGAAGTCAGCATGAAGTTAAGCTGATAACATTATCAACGCGTTAGGTTTAAACTTTAGGAAGAAATGTATAGCGAGAAATATCATATTTGAACCCAATATGCACAGAAAAAAGAGGCATGAAAAATCTTAACAATTAGAACAAATTGAAAATTATATCTAATGAATGATTATTTTTGAAAGTTTGCTAAATTCGTATGCAAGGTATAAGTTGTAAAAATACTTTTTAAATTTGAATTTGTCCAATTTGTTAATTATAATTTTTAGCCTTTGATAATAAATAAAAATTAAAATACATATTATTAAATAAATTTTGATATAAATTCGCATACTTGTTTTTATTAAAAAAAAAAAAAAAACAAAAACAAAAACAAAAAAAACAATTTATTGCTTATGCGACGTATTGAAGAAAGTGACAATGATACCTAGGTAATTCTTGCAACGGACAATTAAATTGTTTTTTTATACACTGACTTTTAGTGAACCTTTGAATTTTTAAAATACTAGTATTGATGGATTAAACAACAACTTTCCTTTCACACGTTTTTTTTTTATACAATATTTCATGAAAAATATTTATCAAATACTCAGTATATGTTCGTTTATACATATCGTGCAAGACTCTTTTTTAAATAATTGTCATATACCATTTACTTATTCGAACATTTAATTGTATGAAAAGTCAATAATGTTCATTTCTTAAAACTTTATTATCTTGTTTACTTGTCTTTCTTCCTGTGAGAGAAATAGTTCATAATATTAATAAACAGATGTACTCAGTATCTGTATCAAAATACAGAATGAACAGTGATCGGTCTCAAAAGAAAAACGGATCCTTGAAAGTTCCGGTGCCTAGGAGAAGTAAGCATCCCCAATGACAGGTCACACCTGCTGACCCGCAGTGAGCCTACGAAACTGAAGCTCTCTGAAATTAATTAATTCTCTGCTCGTCCATCCGTTTTTCTCAGACTAGCCAGCTAAAGATCTATGTACAGTACTCCAAACCAATTAATCTAAAGAATTTGAATTATCATTTTATTTTCTTTTTGAGTTGTTTGCTATAGTAGCCTTTACAGTTACCTAATTTCAGAATCAATAGACCATGAAAGCCAATTAAATTTGCAACATCAACATGATTTTTTTTTCGTTCTGAGCACTATTGAACGCCACCAATGGAGACAATTAGGGAGAAATTTTTGAAATTGAACTTCCTGTCTTTCAAACTGAAAATCTCAGGTTGATATTTTGACACAAACATTTGTGACATCAGTCTGGGATGTTATTGGTTTTACCATTTAGTTAAGTACTACAAAATTCAGCGTGTCTGCTTCTTCGCTGATGACATTGGAAAAAGATATGCATGCTTACTTTAATGTCATCATTCAATGCATTTTTTATTATTGTTCACTGTACATATTCGATGAAAGCATGCTAACCGCTTTTCAGTACTGTCGTACTTTGATATTTATATGTAAACCTTTTTTCTCTTCATTTTCGGAAAATCGCCAATGTATTTAAAACCCTTTAATAATGCAGTGTGTATGGGTAAATTGTAGATATTAATAGTACTTAGTTTTGGTTTCGGTTTCCAAGAACTTTGAATCCAGCTCGTCACAAAATGTTTACTTCCTTGAAATTTGATATTACTCCTTTAAGTCAACAACACATCTATTACTTTAAAATAATAATAAAAAGAATCACCACTTAAATATATATCTATCACTGCGTCAAGGGTTATGCTAAAGTCATCTTGAACAGAGGTAAGTTAATAGTATATTCGAATATGTTTTGATCAAAACAGAGTACATGTAACCGTTGTTTAAGCTGCTTCCTCGTTTGAGTAGGAAAAGATAGGCTTCATTGATTTCAGACTTTTTTTTCACTTGTGTAACATGCAAACAAACAAACTATAAATATATATATGCACAATATGTTTAAGAGAAAGTAGAAAATTTCCAAATATCTATGTTAAAAAGTTTTCACACTGGGTGTTTCTGAAGACGGTACGAAAACTGAGATGGATTAGAAAATACATCGAAAATTAATTCTTTATGTATGTTTTCATGCCCCCGTAAACGAAGTTTCGGGGTGTATATAGAATAGAATATGTTTATTCTAGATCAGGGTAGTATACATTTTTTAAAAAATTTCTTTATACATGTAAAAGACACACTATTGCACACTTGATCAATTCACAAGGTGATTTAAGAACTTCGGAATTTTTTTTTCAAATCAGTACATACAGTGTTTTTCTCTCAATATAAAAAAAATTCATGTACCTATTATTATAATTAAGAGAAATACCATATTATATGCATCATGGCTTGTCTAACCAGTTCACAAACAGCTGAAAGCCCTTTAATATTTTCACAGTTTACAACCCACAACAACTTATTTTCATTATTTAAATAAGGAAAATTGATACAGTGTCTTTGTATTATATTCATCATATTCACTCGTTCTGTAACAAAACTCAAACATTCAAAAAGTGTGTGTTTTTCATCTTCAATAACATTCATTGAGCATTTAGTTCAAAGTCTTTGATCTCTAGGAATGCCAAAATAACAGCTTTTAATTTGTAAATTGTGAGATGTACACAACCTACATATTAATTTTCTTTGTTCAAATGTCAGGCATAGTAAACATTTTTCAAGTCCAAAATTTGTTTTAATCATAACATAAGTATACAGTTTACCTTCTTGTGACAATCTTATGAAGTTCCACTCATTCTTGTAGTGTGAAATTATTTTTTTTTGCATTTTATCTTGAAAATTTGTAATTTGTTAGAAAAAAAATATCCTTATTAAAGTTTAACATATCTGCAGTTTTACAAAATGTTCCATACCATGATGGTATACTGTTACTCCAATTAATATTGCTTTGAGAGTTTAATGCTCTCAATAATGGTAATGACATATCTAGACATTCTAACCTATTGACATAATTCAAAATACTTTTTATAATACCAAAATGAAGGGGGAGGGGGGGGGGCTACTAAGCTCAGATAATAAGAAGTTTGCACTTTTCCTGTGCAGTCCCAATATATTCTTATAAGATTTTAAGTGAATATTCTCGCACTTCATTTTATTAAAAATATCAAATACTGAGAGTTTGGAGGTTTTGAGGAAAATACTAGGTCGATTAATGTTCTCCCATATTTCATATCCATAAAGCAAAATGGGTTTTATTGTATGATCAAATACATGAAGGGATGTTTTAACACTTTGGTTCAATGACAAAAATTCTTTTTGCAGTTGCAAGGCCACCAAAATATCTGTGATTTGTTGATTTTGGTCTACAGACAGTAAAGCAATCAAAGGGCCCAAAATCTGAAAATTGAAAATCATATCAAACATGTGTTTCAACTAAGAAAAAAATGATCAAATTTCTTGATTTTTTTTGCACAAATAATGGTTTATCAAGTTTGTTTCCCTCTTTGTTAATTAGGCCACCAACATTTAAAAATCAAATCTTTAAGGATTTCTTTACATGCATTACAGGTTTACACGTAATTCAAGTACAATTCATTTTTACATCTAAATTATAGAGCTACTGGTAAATATAACATAACTAAAGGTACTACATGTACAATGAATACCGTTTCTTGTTAACACGATAGTTAAATTCATATTGCATAACATTTTTGTACAAGTATCAGCACAAGAGTCGACTATTTCTTGTATGAACCTCGACCTCTTGGAAATCCACGAAAACGCTTTGGTTGTTCTGTTGAACTGGGTATTAACAGGTAACTGCAGCTTCAATGCTCATTTTTAGAAGAACTGGTACCGACTGATTTATAATTGTCTCTTGTAGTAGATTCTGACAAAATACTTCTTTTCATGTCGATGATCATGAGTTCATCCTGGACCTCTGAGAATTTGCATTTCAGCTCTCTGTTGTTAGTATCCAGTGCCTCTAGTTCTTCTCTTTGTTTAGATAATTTATTTGATAAATATTCAACTTGTGAGTTGGCACGAGTTAACTCATTACGTGTATCTGACAACATTTGTTTAAAATGTTTAGATGATTCTTCAAATTGTTTAGACTTCAGGATGAAGGCATCTTTTTCTTGCTGTAATTGTGATTTCAATACAATATTATCCTGTTGTTATGACTGTATTTGTTTTTATTATTTTTTCTACACATGCATGGTTTTGAAATAGCATCAATAATTGATGAAGTATTATTTTCAATACTAATTTGCAGTTTATCCATGCTTTGTATCAGAGAGCTCTGTAGTACTTTTAGCGCTGGTTTAGGACCGTACTGTATTGGAGTGCTGCTTGCATCTCTGTTACCCGACTTCCTCTGCTCTCGTGGTAATCTTGGAAACCAATTCCTTTAGAATTAGAAAGTGATGTCTCGAAAACATTTGAAAATAATGTCCCTGTACTCTTATTGTCCCAGTTGATATGAAAATTGTGATATTATTAAGCAAGTTTTTTTTAATCAAGTAGTTCTATTGTAATAGAGTTCCCGCCAATGGGATCGTCCCATTTTGGGGATTGTCCGACCATTTCACGTCAATACCGTCAATTTTGCTAATATTGTCATAATAAAGAATGTTACGTGCTTTGATCCAGTAGAAAAGTCTTTTTCTGAGGTATAAAAGTATACTATTTTCGGAGACTCTTCGTATAAACTCTCGTCAATTTCTTCATAACTGCTATTTTAGCTTTGGCGTTCCTCGGCTTGAATTTCACTGGAAAGCATTCGTTTTGGCACTCATCTTCCGATTTACCGATACCTTACTCTATTGTCAGTCCCTCTGTATTTATCGTTCGCATTTTGTGCTCCATTGCAGCTCTATAACTTGAGTATTCAACAATATTAAAGTACACTACTTAAACACGCGGCTATCGCGGCCATTACCGGAAGTATTTGTCGTGTCCGTCCGTTTCTCTGTCTGTCTGTTTGTCCGAAAAACTTGAACATTGCCCAAAACTTTTGATTTAGTGGAGCTATGACTTTCAATTTTCACATGTGTATTTCTTGAGACAAGACCTTCCTTCGGGTACCACCGAGTTTGACCCACTTTTACACAAAAATTCCAAACTTTCGCTTTGGCAATATTTTTTAAACAGTAGATACCAGGAATTTTATTCTTCATATATGTATTTTTTGTTGAAAACCTTTCATTTGATACCAACTATTTTGAGCTTTTGACCTTGAAGATTTCCATACTTATGAAAAAACGTTAACCTTGGCCATAACTTCTAAACGGTATGGGCTAGTGCTTTCATAATTCACATTTCTATTCTTGTGAGAAGACCTTTCATTGGATACCATAAATTTGGACCTTTGAGTTTGACCTACTTTTAAAAAGCAAACATTGATCATAACCCTTAAGGGTTGGGGCTAGAGCTTTCATACTTTACATTTTTAATCCTTATGACAAAGCCTATCATTTGATATCAAGAAATTTTACCTTGGAGTTTGACGTACTTTATGAAAATTTTAACTTTGGCAATAAGTTTGCAACAGTGAGGACTAGGGGTTTTGTACTTCACATATGTATTTTTGTGGGAAAACCTTTGATTGGATAAAAATTACCTTAACGTCTTGACCTTGAAGATTTCCCTACATTTGAGAAAAATTAACCTTGGTCATAGCTTTTGAATGCTAAGGGCTAGTGCTCTCATACTTCGCTTATTTCTTCTTCGCATATTCTTTCGCCGGTATTTCACAATTGTATTTTCAGTGATATTACCCTACTTTTCGTACAAATATATTAATTTTTCATTTAAGAAAAAAATTAATCATCGCTATGTTTCCGTACGGGGGGGGGGGGGGGGGGGGTGGCATCAGTGTTTCTCAAACACATCTTGTTTATATTAAATCAATGCTGGGTTGATTAGGAAAAGTTTGTAAAGATTCCTAACCATAGAAGGAATAGGTAGAGATATACGGAACAAGTATAACAGGCGCGAAATAATGTGTGGCCAGAGTAAGAATCGTACATGTACATGTACCCTGCTCGTCTTGCGGGTGTTCTAACTACTGAGTTACTGGAGCGACGTATTCTACACATTTAAAATGTGAACGAGTGGATGAACTTTAGCAGGACAGTACAGTGCATTAAATAAGTTTCCTGATACCATTTGAGCATTGGAAATTTTATTTAATAATTAGTTAAGACCTTTTGCTTTAGGTCTATGCTAAAAATTAAAATTTACATTATAATAATTATTTTTTAATTCCCTTAAAATTAATTGCCTCCTGTATTTACGGTGTTTACATGTACCATTCATGTACTTGCACATATCATTAACAAATAAGCCTAGTAGTATCTGTCAAGCCTAGTATACATGTAAAAGAGTCGAGGAAGAAAAGAAAAGACTTTAAGTATGGGAACGAGGGATCATTGAGGGCACGTGATTTAAATACATTTAATGTTAAACTTGTTCTTTATACTTGTTAAAGTATATTATCCGTAAGGATCAACTTTGTCCTAAAATTCAATCTGATATCCTCGTCATCATCAAAAGAATGATTTGTATCTAAAATCAAGGACCAAAAGGCACGTTATAATCGATATAAATAAAATAAAGGGAAATGACTGCCATTTATTGCTGGTATTTAATTCCATATATGTTTCCCAATACCCAACATTTTAGATTAGGCAAAGAAAATCTTTTTTCAAGCCACTATTGACATTTTGTTTTAACATTATTTAACTCTGTTTTTTGAAAATCCTGTTGGTACAAATAGACCTGGGATTTACAAAACGTGTCGAGCATTTAAATTCATGCATATATTATTTAGTTATATCTCTGTTAGATCGATTTCTTTCAGTAGATATTTCTGAATAACTTTCGAATTCGTTTCTTTGAATATGTTTAATCAATACAATCGCAAATCTTAAAAA
>NW_026936397.1:0-7141 GCF_032062105.1 Saccostrea cuccullata
GGGAAGGAAGGGAAGCAACCTAGAAGAAATTATCAGTATCATACAGGGATTAAAAGAAGTGATGAAAGAGATTCGTGATCTAGGAAGGGAAGCAGACCAGGAGAAAAAATAAAGAAGAGTCCAGTCACAAGAGGAAAATTATGTATATGTATTTTAATTCTGAATAAAATTGCTGTGTTCTTTGTTTTGTCTTTTGTTATTTGTTATTGTTTTGAGGAAATCCAGTTTAAACCGGCTGGCTGGCTAGACCGTCTAGACTGTGAATGAAAGCGTGACGTCATAATGACATTCTTTTAAATCGCTGCCAAATTCGTAGTAGCAGCGTATAGAGTATAATGTAAACACAGTGTAAACACACCCCCGTATTTAGGGCCGACTATATGTAATGAATTGAACCACTTATCCCCCGACAGATCCCCCTAATCTGCACTCTCTTGACCCAGGGGCTGCACTCAGTTGACCCAGCTATCCCCTCAGGGACTGCACTAGCTTGACCCAGCTATCCCCCCCCCAGACCCAAAAGTGCACTCAGTTGACCCAGCCATTAAAACCCCTTATACTACTACTCAACAAAAATCTTTCAGAAGTGGATTGGGATAAAGAAGTTTTCAATAGTCAGAATATTAATGAAGTTTACAATAATTTTACTAGAATTTATAATTACCATGTAGAAATATATTATTTTAAGTAAACTGCTTTGTTAGGGAATTCTTCCTCCTACTCTGGGTCAACAACAACTACTCTGGGTCAACAACAACTACTCAGTATGTTTTTTCCTTTTTTTTTCCTTTCTTTTCTTTTTTTTTTTTTTTTTTTGTTGTTTATATTTTATTATATAATTTTTCTTTCCTGTTCATTTGTTAAATTATTTTTTTCTATTCTTTTGTTTCATTCTCTCTCTCTCTCTCTTTCTCTGAATTAATATGTACGAATTGATAATCTACTCTTCATACATTTTTGTCAATGTTTACATGTACTTGTAATTGTACCTTGACCTATGGAGAGAACGATCATATGCATTTATGTCTGCTGTTCAATCCATTTCTGTGAATAAAATATATATTAACTTAAATTATCACTTAACTTGTAGCATACAAAATTATATTCAAATTGGATTGGTTGTCAAGAGAAACAAATCGTCTTATGATGTACATCATTTGCCACACAATGATAAAAAGATTTTAAAGATATATTGGCATGAAATAAGTGAGCATGGGTGATTGTTTTAGATAATTAGAATCTTCTTGGACAATTAAGGTCCTGTATGGGGTTGAAGGGGGACAGACACCAAGAAATTAAGGTATTAACATTATTCAAATTATAAATACACATGTCGTATTGTCTTCCACTTTATATTTTACGTGTACTTTAAATACAGTTTAATGAAATCAAATATAAGTCATCAACCTATAGAAAAAAAATATTTAACTTAAGTTGCAAAGCGGGTTGAACTAATTATAAAGCATAAAAATTTCAAGGTATTGCGAAAATGACCAGAATTCCCGTATTGACTGTACATGTATATGGAGATAACTAACTATATTAAACACGAACCCTGAAAAAATTCCGGGGTGGGATTAGGTGCCATTAGGAGTGAGTATCTCCTGCCAACCGTTCACTACCGCAATGTTCTCCTTATCTTGATCGGACAATTACAATTACGTCGACAATTCAGTATGTTTATAACAGTCTAACAATCAGTCTGAAAAAAAATCAGTCAGCAATTGACTGAATAATAAATTGTATTTGCTCACAAGCTCATAATAAATTGTCATTGAATCGGCCATAGAAATTGCGGAATGATGACTTTAAATAGGACTGTTGATTATCATACTCCTCGCTTGAAAAGCGGGAGGGGAATATATAGAGGACATTCAATGTTTTGTAGTTGAATATGGAATTTATTTCACGAGTGGAATAAATTTCATATTCAAGTAAAAACTTTTGAATTTTCCGTTTATTACATTTTCTTTGATTTCCCCCCTTCCTCTGCTTTTTTCGTCACAGTGTCGAAGGCCATGACGTCATAGTAGAGGGGTTGAGACGTCATAACTTTAGCGATTTGCAAGATAAACATGGCTATTTGGAGAAATTTTGGCAATTTTAGACTCTGTCAAGATAGTTTCCTTACTCTCTCTATCTTAAAACAGGTCAGGAAGTAATATTTAAACACTTTAGGTTAAGGGAAGGAAAATCAAGAGTTTTGAACTCAGAGTTTTTGAAATAAAAAAAAATTCACTGGTCAAGTGGACCAGTGATTTAGTGAAATTCACTGGTCCGAACAAATATTCACTGGTCCATCAGCATATTTTGAGAAATTAAAGTTTACAAATTAAAAAAAAACTAAGACATTGTTTTACTTTCATTCTAGTTTTAATTCAAGTTATATTTCATAGGAGAATACATGTCTCATTCTCTTTCAACTTCAATTTCTCTCACTATTTCTTTTAATAGCATTTCATTCTCCTCCATACTTTGCTCATATTCAATGTCACTTTCTTCTTCCTCACTCTCCTCTTCTACATGACTCTCCTTCTCTGCATCACTCTCCTTATCCAAATTTATGTTCCCCTCTACTTCTCTTTCTACAACTGTCTGAATTCTGCCTAAGGTAAACTATCTCTGTTCACTGTTTCTTCACACTGTTTGTTCTTTTTGCCTCTTGTGTATGTTGTTTTCCTTCTCACACCTTTACCTGTCAACTAGTTAAGAAAGAATAGTTATAGTGCAAAGTGAAGACATTTCTTAATAAAACTAATGCTGAAATTTTACACAAATTTAATTACCATCCATTTATCCACTGCAGCCATTGGGTTGAAATCCTTTATAGTTGGTGATTCTAGCCGAATGAGCATCAATCATTCAAATGTCTCTCGTTAAGCCGATGTCGTCTGTCAGTCTTCAGCAACTTCATCTGATTGAAGGCGGTTTCATTTAGGACACTGGTAGGTGGAAGGCTGTGGATCAGGTCCAAAATATGTAGCACATTTGACACACCACAATCAGAAAGTCTTGTATGGATGTCCATCCAGGGGGTTCCTTGCAATGCTGAAAATCTAAGAACAGTACCATTTTAGAAAACTTGTAAACATGTTCAAGAATATAACTGTAATTAATTAATTAATTGTCAAATTTCTTTAGTTTAGAAATTTACCTCTTGTATACCATACACTTTAACATCTGCCATTCTCCAGTGATGTCTGTCACATCAACCCCTGCTTGGTCTAAAGTTTTACTGAAGTGTTTTACCAGACAATCAACTTCCTTGACTCCAAATTCTACAATGCATATTTATTTTACTTTTATTTATTTATGTAGTGCAATACATCTTTAGTTAAGTGGTCATTGTTGTATTAATTTTTTTCCAACAAAAATATTTTCAATATCCAATTCTCTGTTTGAAATAAAATAAAAACAAACACCAGAAATATATACCTTTCAAATCTGTGGTTAGTCTTCTCATGATAAAAGGAAATAACCTAATTGAAGAACAAAACCAACAAAAAATATGGGAAAAAGGATAACAGTAGTTAGTAAATGTGAAATGAAAACAGCAACTCTAATTTAACAATATGACAAGATATATTATTATTACCTGGTTGGTTATCAACAGGCCAATTCTTTAAACTTCCAATCACTGTGGAAGCCAGTCCTTCATCATTAAGATCTTTGTACCTAAGATCAATGTGTTTAACTATGGCCTTCATCATCTCTGACCCCTTTTTCTGGACATCAAACACGCTACCCTTCAGATCATAACCATGATACATCTTGGTTTCTACCAACTCTCTCTAATTGGTTGACTTGAGCTATGAATAAATTAAACCATTTAAAAATTAATGACAATCATGAACGAGCTCAGAGAATTTTTAAAACTAATATTTGTATGAACAAGATTTCAAAATACCTTGCATCAAACTGTGTAAGAACTTCCTTTGTTGATAAGATAGCATCTTTTGCATCTGCAAGTGTTATATCTCTTTTCTGCAGTATCAATGACAGCCTTGCCAAAGGATTGATAAATTCCTGTTTAAAGTAAGATAAAAAATTAAAAATAAATTTCATATACAAGTACCTGTGTGTCCATGGTGCCTTTAAAGTATCAAGCAAACATTTGTTACCTTAAGAATTGAGGCATAGACTATAATAGGCAAACTGTGCAACAATTTTGCAATGCCCCCAGCTTTTGCATTCTGATGGGAAGTCGTGTCAAGATGAGAGATGAAGTCCAAAAAGTGTTTCCAGTGCCTTCTTGAGATGAGGAAGCCATCTGTTGCCCCCTACTCATGTGGCATGGTCCCCTTGACGTCCAAAACCTGTATAATATACAGTAAATCTAACAGAATTATAATATATCTCAGAATTAAATAATATTTTAATTTTATACCATTTTATTATTTAAATTAAAAAATGTTATCCTCATGCATTCCCTAAGGTTCTTTTTCTGCTTCGCACTGTTTTTATAGAAGTAGAATAATCCAAGTAAGAGAGTGGACAGCTGAACATAATTCTTGTCGTTTCTGAAGACGCCATTGAAAGCTAGCTCCATCCTATGCGCCAAACAATGAACACCAATGACTTCAGAGTGTTCTCCTTGAATGAGGGATACGAGTCCATTCTTACGGCCCATCATGTTTGAGGCACCGTCACTGCTGAAACCTACTAGTTTATGCATTTGCATCTGTAAACAGTTCTCATCCATTTTCCTCTGTACAAAGTTGAGTAAATCGAGTGCACTAGTCGACCGTGGTTCTCCTATACAAAGAAACCTTGTTGTTATTTTCCCCATCATGCTAAATCTCACAAACAATGTCTCCTGTTCAGTAGTACTATCGTCCGTGGAGCCATCCATAGTTATGGAGAAAAACTTGACTTTCTCCATCAAAGTGCTCAGGTGATCTTTTTCTGAATCTGATATACATTCCAGAAACCCCGTTGCTGCATTTTGGTTATTATATGTCACCCCATGCACTATCCCCTTGGCCTCATCCAGTTCATTCAACCAAACAAAGTCAGAAATGGGTCTGTTCTTTTTAATCAGGGCGTGGATATTCCTGAATTTATCTCAATGTGTTTTCTAATCGATTGGTTTAATGACAGTACACATTTATGGGCGGTTGGACTTTTTCTTTTCATCCTGAGTGACTTTAAGATATCAACTGCTCGAATGTGACAGGGACTTTTTTCGTGGTCTGACACTGCAGAGAGGCGAAAATTTTTTGGGGCCAGAAATAAAGCTGTGCTTGCCTGCCTTCGTGACGGTGTTCCCAACGCTTTTGCATGCCGAACATGTCATCCCAGTCTCCTCGCTGTAGTCCAGCCAGTCACGCCCTTCTTGCCATTTCTTTTTGAAAATCTCTAACTCTTTCCTCAGATTTTCTTTTAGATTTCGGCTTTTCTTTTTCTTCTGATTTTCTTTACAAAGCATAGGCCATGTGGCCGCCATTTTTTTGTCGTAAAAACGCTTGATTTTTGTTTCTACCACACACTCAGATTCAAGCGTTTTGACGATCTCGCAGATAAACTTAAAAACCAAAAGTCGGGAGGTTTAAAAATTTCCCGGGAAAAGGGCGAATTTATTTTACCGGTCCCTCGGACCGATTATATGAGGAAAATTACTGGACTTTTGAAATATTTACCGGTTTTGCCGGTTAGACCGGCGGATTTCAAAAACTCTGTGAACTATCGATACCCTTTCACACTGTGGTAGAATATCATTTTGATATCCTTCACACTGTGACAGGATATCATTCTATTCAATGAATAAATTACAGTATTTCACTTTTCAAAATGTAATAAAGTTATAAACTTCACTCATTAAAAACAAGAGGCCCATGGGCCACATCGCTCACCTGAGAAGCTTTGACCATTCTGTTCTTTACCAGATTTCCCCCTTGCTATACATAATGCATCCTAACCCTACCCCACTGATCATAATTTAGACATTTTGAAATCTACCTACCCCATGATCATTCCATGGGCACATATGTTTCAGCTTTTGGCCCTGTGGTTCCTGAGAAGAAGATTTTCAAAGATTTTTCCTATATATTTCTTTGTAAAAAATTTATTCCCTATAATGGCCCCACCCTTCAACCGGGGGTCATGATTCCTACAATTTAGAATTTACACTAGCCCAGGATGCTTCCACATAAGCTTCACTTTTTCTGGCCCAGTGGTTCTTCAGAAGAAGATTTTCAAAGATTTTTCCTATATATTTCTATATAAAATTTTGATATACCATTGTGGCCCCGCCCTTCCCCCGGGGGTCATGATTTGAACAATTTAGAATCTACACTATACCAGGATGCTTCCACATAAGTTTCAGCTTTTTTGGCCCAGTGGTTCTTGAGAAGAAGATTTTCAAAGATTTTTCCTATATCTTTCTATGTAAAACTTTGATACCCCATTGTGGCCCCGCCCTTCCCCCGGGGGGCATGATTTGAACAATTTAGAATCTTCATTATACCAGGATGCTTCCACATAAGTTTCAGCTTTTCAGGCCCAGTGGTTCTTGAGAAGAAGATTTTCAAAGATTTTTCCTATATATTTCTATATAAAACTTTGATACCCCATTGTGGCCCCGCCCCTTCCCCGGGGGTCATTATTTGAACAATTTAGAATCTTCATTATACCAGGATGCTTCCACATAAGTTTCAGCTTTTCTGGCCCAGTGGTTCTTGAGAAGAAGATTTTCAAAGATTTTTCCTATATATTTCTATATAAAAATTTGATTCCCCATTGTGGCCCCACCCTTCCCCCGGGGGTCATGATGTGAACAATTTAGAATCTACACTATACCAGGATGCTTCCACATAAGTTTCAGCTTTTCTGGCCCAGTGGTTCTTGAGAAGAAGATTTTCAAAGATTTTTCCTATATATTTCTATATAAAAATTTGATTCCCCATTGTGGCCCCACCCTTCCCCCGGGGGTCATGATTTGAACAATTTAAAATCTACACTACACCAGGATGCTTCCACATAAGTTTTAGCTTTACTGGCCCAGTGGTTCTTGAGAAGAAGATTTTTTAATGACCCAACCCTATTTTTGTCTTTTCTTGATTATCTCCCCTTGCGAGGGGATATGTCCTTCATTTTAACAACTTAAATTCCCCTTCACCCAAGGGGTTTTTACCCAAATTTG